>NC_059374.1:25699594-25874594 GCF_019703515.2 Myxocyprinus asiaticus | reverse complement strand
AAAAGAGCAAATCAGTTAAAACCAGCTATTTTACGTATTCGCAATTAGAGACAACATCTTCCTGGGAATCACTGTGCAACATAATACATGTCCAAAGGGTACTTTTTGTGCACACTGTTTATATAGACCCTGTCATGTAAAACCTGTAGAATGTGTAGGCTATTTATTGTAAAGTAAATGTTGTTTTTTAGATGGATGGATGGATGTGTGGATGTGTGTGTGGATGAATGGATGGATGGATGTGTGGATGGATGTGTGGATGGATGTGTGGATGGATATGTGGATGGATAGATGTGTGGATGGATGGATGTGTGGATGGATAGATGGATGGATGGATGGATGGGTGGATGGATGGATGGATGGATGGATAGATGTGTGGATGGATGTTTGGATGGATGGATGTATAGATGGATGTGCGGATGGATGTATAGATGGATGTGTGGATGGATGGATGTATAGATGGATGTGCGGATGGATGTATAGATGGATGTGTGGATGGATGGGTGTATAGATGGATGTGCGGATGGATGTATAGATGGATGTGTGGATGGATGGATGTGTGGATGGATGTTTGGATGGATGGATGTATAGATGGATGTGTGGATGGATGGATGTGTGGATGGATGGATGGATGGATGGATGAATGTGTGGATGGATAGATGGATGCATAGATTAAAAAAAAGAGGGATAGACAGAGTTTGTGACTTGTCTTACTTGTTCTCCAGTATCCACCTCATGACAGCAGTGCCTTCAGGAATATCTTCTCCATTCACGTGTATATTTTCAAACTGATCCGGGAAACTTCGATTGAGGTCAATGTTTTTGGCGTTATAGCGACCCTCATCTCTGCCCACACAATCCCCCTCAACAGACCTCTCAAATCCATCAGGGTTCATACTTGGCATGATATAAATATCCGTGCTGTTGACCAGCTCAGTGACCCGCGGATCGTCGCCGTACCCCGCCAGCAAGTGCTCTAGTAGATAGATGAGAACCTGCCGGGACACGGTCTCGTCTCCGTGCATGTTGCCCACGTACTTGAATTTGGGCTTTCCAGGTACATCAGCAGTGGGGTCCTTGGTGATTCTCATGACCCACAGCTCTCTGCCTTCAACGGATCTCCCAATGCTGGTCAAATTTGCGATGTTTGTGTATTTCTGTGCAAGACTTTTGAGAAGGTTAGTTAGTTCCTCATAATTGTAGTATTTGTTGTAAGTCTCTGCCTCCTGCCCTGTCTGTACGCCTAAAGAAACAGAGTTGATGGAGCTGATAAAAACAATAACTAGTGAGAAAAGCGTCAGTGTACGTTCATGCGTTAAAAACAAGTTGTTTCCCCTCTGTCCCGACATTTTTCCGAAGTCTCGTTGACATACACATGAAATCCCAAAATTTGTCCGCCTTCAGTCGGGTCCTTTCTTTAGCCTGACGTCGGGGTATTTTTAGTAGGGCTTCCTGTTAACCATTTACGAAGGGTGTAGTTTCCATGACAGCTGGACATTTTTCAAAATAAAAGTCACGATCGCAAATTTCTCCCATTCTGCTGTCGAGTGAGGGCTTTCACAACTTGGTCGTGTCTAGAAAGGAACCCTCGAACTAGTAAAGTCTCGCAAGAGTCCATTAGCCTGTTACTTAGTTTAGGTTTAGGGGTAAGGTTAATGTTAAGGTTAGGATTATGGATCGATTAAGTTTAGATGTTTGGGTAGGCGTAGGGTTTCTGTGGGATTCTATATAAACACAGCGTACAAATGCCGCATGCGACTCTCGCGAGACTTTTTCCAGCTCGAGGGTTCCCTTCTGGACAGGACGCAACTTGTTTTGTAAGCAGAACCCTTTTGACCTAATTACTTACATTTCAGAATATAGGCATAATGAATCTTTGCATGTTCACTTGTTAAATAATTATGTTGCTATTTTTCTTATCCCTATTACATTTTAAATTTATTAAACATTTTTATTTAATTTAATTTTGACATTTTAACACAGTCTCACAAACCACATGCATGACCCAACGTTTGGGAAACCTTAGATCAGACCACTGTTTTTTTCCCTGTATTTTTACTACATATATTAATAAAAATTAATATATATATATTTACTATATATATATATATATATATAAATAAAAAAAAGAGAGAGAAAATAGAATAAAATAATTTCCAGTCTGATCCAACATCGACTGCATGCAAATATAAGAAATAGAGTAATTAAAACTTTAAAAAAGTCACATAAATGCAAGAAAACAAATACATAAAAAATAAATAAAAAATACATATTTGTGGCGTTATTAAAGTATTAAAAAATCTGTATGCCTGTTCTCTTTTAAAAAAGATAGCATCAGATGAACTCCTGATTAACTTAAAAATCACTTAAAAATGTGTATATACAGTAAATAATAAACTTAATTAAAAAAACAGAAGTATCATTTAAACATGTTTTGCACTGGAAACTGGGGTAGGGTTGATGTTTACAATTTGTTAGTGTAGGCTCCAAACACTTTTTGCAGAATGTGATAAATACAGATCCTGTCACTTGTGATCATTCAGATAGGTCTGGACATATCCTTCACTTCATCTAAATGCATAGAGTCATCTGCACTAAATTGATATATACAGTATTGTGCAAACATCTTAGGCACAGACAAAAACATTTGTCTTAAGATGGTTATTTGATATCTTCTGCCTGTAGGAAACTTGTAAACATCCCTTTTGCAAATAGAATAGAAATAGATCAATGATTTCTGAAACAGATGTCATGGCCCCCACAGAGCCTGGATCTCTAAACATCATGTCAGTCTGGGATTACATGAACAGAAGCAATTGAGACAGCCTAAATACATAGAACTGTGGATAGTTCTCCAAGACGCTTGGAACAACCTATCTGCCAACAACTTTGAAAAACTGCGCAAGTGTACCTAGGAGAATTGGTGGTTTTAAATGCAAAAGGTGGTCACACCAAACATTGATCTTGTTTTTTTATGTTTACTGCACTTTCTATGAATGGCATGTTTTTTTTTTTTTTTTTGAAGTCACCATACAACAATTTTTGTAACTGCCCAAAATCTTGCACAATACTGGATGTTTATGTCACTCATAAAAACTAATATCCATAAGTCTCTTGCATATACTAAAACGTTGGATTGGCAAACTCCAGTATCTACCTGTCCTACTAGCCAAATGCAAATAATAATTGTTCTTTCCTCCTGCTTTTTCTGAGGGGTAATTATTCTTTAATACAAAAGACCAAACCAATCATTTCATGAAAAACTTAGTTCTGACTGATTTATCTGAACTTGCAAGGTAAATACTTTCCTACAAATGGAAATGTTGTATTTCAGGTTGGAAAGGCAAAGCATGTGGAGGAAATAATATAATATGTAAAGATGTGGAAAAAAAAGGAGATCATTTAGAGTGCAGAGGAGCAGGTTAAATGTTTTACTCGAGGCAGTTTTATTTTAAGTGAATTGTTAATTCCATGCTGTTTCTTGGTAATACAGATTTTAGGTCTGTGGTTCCAGTCAGACATCCAGTAGTACAAACTAGTTTCAAGTTAACAAAGAACAGAAGAAAATATAAGCATTATGTAGTTTTGGGGGAAGAAGAGAAATAGACTATTTCATTTAATCATGCAGGCTTAAAATCAAATTTATTAGTGCTTTTTTTTTTTTTCCCTTTTCTTTTTTCTTTTTTTTGAGACAGCCAATGGAGACCTGCATGTCTTGGTTCTAAAAGCAACAAGGCTCCTTCAATTTTATAGAGCTGCAGCTATCCACCCACCATCATCAGCCTATGTGAGCAATACAGTATTTTAGCACAAATTACAGTCCAGACCACTGGTAAATGTTACTACATAACTACTACTTTGTAATGTTAAGCATTTTGCTCCACAATGATAAAGAAATTTGCTTTGACGTTCTCTGAAAAACTAAATTAACAAAAAGAGCACTTTCAGACTTGCCCTTTTAAAGGTTTGTTTAACTGCATTTGATAATTGCACTAACACAGAAATATTACAGCTTAAACCACTAATAGTAGACATATCAGTAATAGTAATAAAAGTTAATTTCTGTAATTACATTAAGAAAAACTCAAAATATATCCAGCAACTGATAAAAATGTAGAGAAATAAATCAAATGAACATAAAAAAGGAAAAAGTTTTGTACCAGGGAAAAATAAAAATACATACTTTTACGTTCTGACCATTCAAAAATCATAATTGAAGTTTGTTTCATAAGTGGTATATTTTATTTCAATTTAAGGGGTAATAAAACAGAATAATATTAAAAATCAAAACAAAGGGAGAGGAAAAAAACTGGAGGCATCAAGCTGTTGAGTGCCACTCGTAAGGTTGGGCTTGGTGGCTCCCTTTGCGAGTAGGGTATGGGGAAGAGGGGGGAGAGTGCGGTGGAGTCTCATATTGGCTGTGTTGTCTCATTGGTTTTCATCCTCCACATCTTGCAGCGCCTCTTTATTCTGTTCCTCACCTATGCACAGAGAAACAAGGCCAGTGTTATTCTATGTTAAATAGTTATGTCCCTTATTGCAAATCAATCTGTGATGTGTTGTACAGTTTTGCACATCAAGTTAAACCCTTGCAAGATCTGTGCATTAGGAGTTTGCTAAATAAATTATAAAAAGCAAAAAACTTCTAGAACACATGCTGTGAGAAATTAATCGTGTTAAAACACAATTTTATTGTAAATGTCAAGCTCAAAAGTAAATAAATCTAGCTTAAGGCTAATTTGAATGCGGTGTTATCTTGTGTAGACATTTAATTGACAGATATGAATAATTGAAAATAGATACCCTCACTGTAGATTTAATAGGAGCACATACCATAATTTTCCAAATTGTAATAAATTGGTATAACACAGTCATTCCATTTGGACATAGTGTGGCAGTGATCATGCAGAAACTGTTTGTTTTACACATGCTGAACATACAGCACTCCTGTGGCTACAAAGAGCGCAACACAAAGCTTACAAACGGGTGAGTGATAATGCAATTGGTGGGCAAAAGGTCAAGAGCTGGAAAGAGTGGCCTCACTTACAAATAAAGTTTGTGGGTAATTAACATTTTCCTTTAGGAATCTAAATAGTGGGGATGAAAAGGCAAGATGGGTTAAATTGGACGTCATGAGTTTGGACACATCATGTAGGTCCCTATGATTTCCGCAATGGAATCCAGTCATAAAAATGGCATCAATTATTAAACGTGGAAGGTCACGGAATTTGACATATTTGGGATCAAATTAATGCATTAATGCATAATTAAGCAAATTAAAATTGTGAGATGTCCTAGTGTGATGATTAAATCAAAGAAGGCTGAGATGTATTTAAATACTCAGTTTGCATGTGCTGCACGCTTCAAAGGGAATGTGTGAAGCCGGCTGCTCACACACTGATTACACCTCATCATAAGTATAAGCATCACATGCGCTCTGTGTTTGTAACAGATTACAGACAGCAGAGCGCACATTAAGGTTGAAGTGCGCAGCACATGCAGGCTACACTGTATATTTATATAATTAAATTGCAGCCTTTTGTAGTTTACTAAGTACATTTAAGCCATATAATGAACTACTTATCCAAAGGTGTGAAGCTGTCGTCAAAAACATACGAACTCGATGTGCTTCGTTCAGCTTTCCGCCAAAATAAGAGCTTAATTTAATTAGACGTGTGAAATGCAAAAGAAAAATTGCGAAAGAAAATACTACTACTGTATAGTAAAATGTAATATTCAACGTAGTAATAATAATTTTTAAATAACAATCACGTTATATTAAAGCAATATCTTACCAGCATGAATGCTGTTGTACTAAAACGTTATCATCAATGCATTCATTAATACCGTGATGCTCTGCAACACTGTATTTGACCAAAATAATAACTCCAATATTGTATTTTGGACTGTATAGAAGCACTTCATTTTTATTTTTTTTAATTTTCTCCCCTTTTCTCCCAATTTGGAATGCCCAATTCCCACTACTTAGTAGGTCCTAGTGGTGGCGCGGTTACTCACCTCAATCCGGGTGACGGAGGATAAGTCTCAGTTGCCTCCACTTCCGAGGCAGTCAATCCGTGCATCTTATCACGTGGCTCGCTGTGCATGACACCGCGGAGACTCACAGCATGTCGAGGTTCATGCTACCCTCCGCGATCCACGCACAACTTACCACGCACCCATTGAGAGCGAGAATTACTAATTGCGACCACGAGGAGGTTACCCCTTGTGACTCTACCCTCCATAGCAACCGGGCCAATTTGGTTGCTTAAGAGACCTGGCTGGAGTAACTCATCACACCCTGGATTCTAACTCATGACTCCAGGGGTGGTAGTCAGCTCGCTGTGCTACACAGGCCCCCAGAAGCACTTTATTTGATAAAAAAAATAAAATAATGTAATGGTATGTTGAAAAACAATTGTTTTGTTTATTTTTTCAATTTCATCAATTTAATTTTAATTACACATTTTTTGACGATAACATTTAATTTAACTTCAAAACACGGAATTTGGAAAAAAAAATTACGGATTCCATAGGGCCCTAAAGATGACATGAAATGTAATAGAGAGATTATCCTGATTATTTTCTACAGAGATGTAGTGATGTGAACTGCACTTGGTCAGTATGTTCTTTTAAAAAAAGCAGAACACAGTCAAAGATGTTAAAAAGCTACTTGCTAAAAGAAAACACAGCCTACTGTTTCACTCTTTCTGGTGCAGAAATACATGTCTGCATAAGACCAATAACATCTTTATCCTAATAAGGTGTTAAAAATAGCACCAACGCAAATACATTCTACAGAAGTGATGTTCTTCCAGCAAAAACAAAGTCTCTTTATGAAAAATAGCTTGAAAAGGGGCTTATTTAATAACCCTTTAACTATCCTTTTAAAAATAGATATCAGTGATGGCAGGAAACTGTGCCTTACCATTCCTAATTTGGGATGCTCTGAAACAATCACTCTAAAATAGCTTTGGCTTTTAGTAGAACTTTAGAAGAAGCACCTTCGGGTACTATTACGTTTTTTTTTTTTTTTTTTTTTAAGAAATGTTCTTCAAACTTAGCATCTCAAACGTCAAGACCAATGCTTTGTCTTACCATCTCCCTGCATATCTGAAGTCCATAGTGTCAGGTTATCACGTAACAACTGCATGATGAGTGTTGAGTCCTTGTAACTTTCTTCACTCAATGTGTCCAGTTCAGCAATAGCATCATCAAATGCCGCCTTTGCCAACCTAAGATGGTACACATGAACCGTTATTTAATTTCAACTTCCAAGTGTACACTGAACAGGAATACACTGACAATAAACATGTTCTTTTTCAGATCAGTAGCCCAACACACCTGCATGCACGGTCGGGAGAGTTGAGGATTTCATAGTAGAATACGGAGAAGTTAAGAGCAAGACCCAAGCGAATGGGGTGTGTTGGCTGAAGGTCTGTCATTGCAATATCACTAGCAGCTTTGTAAGCAACCAAACTGTTTTCTGCAGCCTCCTTCCTGTCGTTTCCTGTGGCAAACTCGGCAAGATACCTGTGGTAATCGCCCTTCCTGTGGCATCAAAGGGAGAAAAGCCCTGTTTAAAAAAACTAATTAATCAAGCCATGACCTTAATATGCCACAATGTTAGATTCACTTGAAAAACCAATGGCTTTCCTACATTTTGTAGTAGAAGACCTTGGACTCTCCCGAAGTCGCAGCTGGGATTAGGTGCTTGTCCAATACATCAAGGATGTCATTGCAGATTGATTTCAACTCAGTCTCAACCTGAAAATGAACATTTAGAGGTTAGAGGCACAAAACAAATCATCACAGTGATGTTACTGAGATCTGTGTGGGGGGGTGATGTCTTACCGTTTGCCTATATTCCCGAATCATTTTCAATTTGTCCTCTCCACCCTTATTTTCCTCTTTCTGCTCAATACTACTGATTATCCTCCAGGATGCTCTTCTTGCCCCAATCACATTCTTGTAGGCCACTGAGAGCAGGTTTCGCTCTTCAACCGTTAGCTCAACATCCATCCCAGCCACTTTCTTCATGGAGTCAACCATTTCTAGAAAATCGAGAATAATCTTGAGACATTTTGCTTAGTGAATTTAACTATGGGCCAGATTTTTAGCTCATACCCATTATTATTTCACAAGACAATCAGAACGTACGAGGCATGCTCCACTCATTGACATATTCAAAGATGTGTATGACTTTCTTTCTTCTGCTGAACACAAACAAAGATTCTTAGAAAAATATTTCAGCTCTGTATGTCCTCACAATACAAGTAAATGGTGGCCAGAACATAGAAGGTCCAAAAAGCATATAAACGCCACATAAATGTAATCCACACAACTCATGTGGTTAAATCCATATCTTCACAAGTGTGGGTGAGAAACAGATCAATAAGTCTTTTTTACAATAAATCTCCACTTTCACATTCTTCTTTTGTTTTTGGTGATTCACATTATTTGTGCATATCGCCACCTACTGGGCAAGGAGGAGAATTTATAGTAAAAAAGGACTTAAATATTTATCTGTTTCTCACCCACACCAAACATACTGCTTCTGAAGATATTCATTTAACCACTGCAGTCTTATGGATTACTTTTATGCTGCCTTTGTGCTTTTTTAGCCTTCAAAGTTTTGGACCCAATTCACTTGTTTTGTATGGACCGACAGAGCTGTGGGTAAACAATCCCTTAAATTGCTCCCTCAAATTGCACAACAGTTTTGATATGGTATGAAGACAAAGTCCCTCCAAAATAACAAGATAAACTTCTACTCTTCACCAAGGTGCTGTCGGAATATTTCGTTAAAATATATCACGATGCCAGTGAGCCTCTCCTCACAAGCAACACACATTACAGTCAGAAATGAAAACTCACTGCAAAGCTACTGTATCTCAGCTTACTAAGCATTTGTTGTTTTACTGTACTATGGCTTCTAGCCCTTTCAAGTGGCTGGCTGTGTCTCAAAACCTAGTGAGCTAACTGCCAAGAAAGCATTTTTGGGTATGAGAATTAAAACGTGAACTATTAAACCAAAAAATGCTGTCTGTGTAGGCAGCTCACCGGGTCTTGCGACAGCTACAGTCTCTCTTCATGTGCCGCGAGGATAATCGAAGTAATGTGAGCACGAAGCATTTCTCGTGATTTACTTGTTTCGTTTAAGACAGCTGTTAATAAATGAAAAACTGTTCTTCGCCTACATGAGGCTTGAAGACCGCAGCCACCCCCTCCGCCATGGCTAGCAACAAGCTTGCCTCACCCACTAACTCTCCGCCATTTTGTCTCCTCAATAAACGTCTCCATCTTCACATGCCATTCTACTGTTACCCCGATATCACATCGGTAGAATAAACGGGTGATAAACACGAGAAAGCCACGTTATAAAAAGTCAAAGGAGATCGGTTTGTCATTTATATGATGCTCGCTGTTATAATCGCAAATGCAGCTGCTAATTAAGCCAGCTAACCTGACCGTCAGTTAGCCTGCATGAACACTGGCTTTGCAAAAATAACGTTACCGTTACCTTTCACTGTATCTTACCATCGTATCTCTCCGCCTGCTCTGCGAGTTTGGCTTGATACACCAGATCCTCCCGATCACCCATGTTGGAAAGCGCGCGGCAAGCGTGTTTTGTGCGATATTAGGAGCGAAGGAGGAGTGTGAGTTCACCGGCAGGCCCCTATGCGAGCAACAGCTGCGGCGTGAATGGTGGAGTAAAGATGGCGTTACACCTTCATCCGGGAACATTCACTCAGAGCATCTCCACACTCTCCCTCTCTCCCCTCAGGAAGGCTGGATTTTTAACCCTCTTTATTTGAGAAGAGAATAAATAACATGCGCTTTTGTGTAACCTACAACTTGCATTTTCTTTTTTAGCGGATTGAAATACGCTGTAAATGATGTTGAAACACCGAAATCAAATTATTGCTTTGAGATCTGCCATTAACCATTGTCTTTTAACATTTGTTTTTAACGGGATAGTTCACCCCAAAATGAAAATCCTCTCATCATTTACTCTCCCTCATGCCATCCCAGATGTGTATGACTTTCTTCTGCAGAACACAAACGAGGATTTTTAGAAGAATATTTCACCACTGTAGGTCCACACAATGCAAGTGAATGGTGACCAAAACTTTGAAGCTCCAAAAATAACATAAAGGCAGCATAAAAGTAATCCATAAGACTCCAGTGGTTTAATCCATATCTTCTGAAGCTATCCAATCGATTAACAGACCAAAATATAACTCATTTTTTAACATCTTGCCATTGCAATCTCCAGACAAGATCATCATTTCAAGCTTGATTACACTTCCTAGTGGTTGACGCATGTGCAGAGCATAGTGATTCTTTTATTTACTGAGATAACAACCTCAGCTAGCGTCAAGGGTGTAGATTTGGCTTGAACATTGGGGGGGTTACAGTGTGAAGAATTTACATGTTTCCATTGATGATGGTATAAATATGGGGGGAGGGGAGGGGAGGGGGAGGGGGGTTACCTGCCCCCCCCAATCCCCCCTGGAATCTACACCCCTGACTAGCGTTACGACAGTAAGTCACCATTTTCAGATACCATACAAATTAATGGGGAGAGCCGTAAACGGACACCTACCTGTCGCAAAATTTTCTGTGTATTCTCTTATAAAACAGCAATTTTATTGTAGTAAACTCCACACATAATTAATACCAAAAGGATTGTTTACTGTAAAACTTTTTGAAGATTAGCAAACATGCCGTCAATTCATTAAGCAATGAACCGTTTCCTCACAAAAGCAGTTTATTCAGCACACTGAAGCATCTCCTCCATAGACAGCTATTAAAAAAAAAAAAAGAATGGCCTTTTGTTTCCTCGCCAGTGTACCGCCCATAGAATGTCTATGGGACCACCTCATTATGCTATTTTATTCCAAGCTTGTAGGCTCGCTTTGGAAGAAGGGCTCTGGCAGAGCACTTTGTGCTAGGAAGTGTAATCGAGCTTGAAATTATGATTACCAAGGAAACTGCTGATGTCAAGGTTTATAGTGAAAATTTACTTACATCTTGGTCTGATCTCACCCAAAACCGATTGGATCTCTTCAGAAGTCATGGATTAAACCACTGGAGTCCTATGGATTACTTTTATTATGTATTTGCCCCCTTCCTGATTTCTTCTATTTTTGAGTATTTGTCATACTAAATAGTTTTAGATTTTCAAATGAGATATAAAACAAAGGCAACCTGAGTAAACACAAAATACAGTTTTCAAAAAAAAAAAAAAAACAATATATATATATATATATATATATATATATATTTTATTGAAGCAAAAGTTATCCAGCACCTATATTACCCATGTGAAAAACTAACTGCCCCCTTAAACTCAATAGCTGGTTGTGCCACCTTTAGCAGCAACAACTGCAACCAAACGCTTCCGATAACTGGAGATCAGTCTTTCACAATGCTGTGGTGGAATTTTGACCCACTCTGCTTTAGTTCAGCCACACTGGAGGGTTTCCGAGCATAAACTGACCGTTTAAGGTCCTGCCACAGCATCTCAATCGGGTTCAAGTCAGGACTTTGACTAGGCCACTCCAAAACTTTAATTTAGCTTCTTTTGAGCCATTCAGAGGTGGACTTACTCCTATACTTTGGACCATTGTCTTGCTGAATAACCCAGTTGCGCTTAAGCTCCAACTCATGGACTGATGACCAGACGTTCTCCTTTAGGATTTTCTGGTAGAGAGCAGAATTCATGTTTCCCTCAATTATTGCTAGTCACCCTGGTCCTGAAGCAAGAAAGCATCCCCACACCATCACACTACCACCACGCTTGACCGCAAGTATAATATTCTTTCTGTGGAATTCTGTGTTTGATTTACGCCAGATGTAACAGGACCCCTGTCTTCCAAACAGTTCCACTTTCAACTCATCAGTCCACAGAACATTCTCCCATAAGGTTTGAGGATCATCTAGGTGTGTTTTTGCAAAATTCAGACAAGCCTGAATGTTCTTCAGAGTTAGTAGTGGTTTTCACCTCACCACTCTTCCACAGATGCCATTTTTGGCCAGTGTCTTTCTGATAGTGGAGTCATGAAGAGTGACTTTTATTGATGCGAGAGAGGCCTGCAGTTCCTTGAATGTTGTCCTTTTTTGTGACTTCCTGGATGAGTTGTCACTGTGCTCTTGGAGGAATTTTGGAAGGTCGACCACTTCTAGGAAGGTTCACTACTGTGCCAAGTTTTCTCCATTTTGAGATAATGGCTCTCACTGTGGTTCTTTGGAGTCCCAGAGCCTTTGTAACCCTTCCCAGACTTATGTAATCACTTTTTTCTTTTTCTTCATCTTCTTCATCTTCATCATCATCATCATCATCATCATCATCATCATCATTTCTGGAATTTCTTTCAACCTTGGCATAATGTGCTACTGAGTGAGACCTTTTAGCCAACTTCATGCTGCTGAAAAAGTTATATTTAGGTGTTGATTTGATTGAACAGGGCTGGCAGTAATCAGGCCTGGGTGTGTCTCATCCAGCTGAACCCCATTATGAATGCTGTTTCATAGATTTGGGGATTTAGTAATTAAGGGGGCAAATAATTTTTCACACAGGTCCAGTTGGTATTGGATAACGTTTTTGCTTCAATAAATAACATCATTTAAAAAGTGTATTTTGTGTTTATTCAGATTGCCTTTGTCTTATGTTAGATTTTGTTTGAATTTTTTGAAACAATTTAGTATGAGATATACACAAAAACAGAAGAAACTGTATGTGCTTTTCAGAGCTTCAAAGTTTTGAACCCAATTCACTTGCATTGTATTGACCTACAGAGCGGAGATATACTGTTATTACAAAATAGCACACCATTTTCTTTGAAGAACCTTGGAGTACCATGCAAATAAAATGGCACATAATTATAGTGATCTTTCAGTACCATGGTTTTATTATCGGATACCATCACTGTGCCATGGCACTGCTACAGTACTTTTGTTGTAAGCGGTGTCATAACATCACAGTTTTCGACCAAGTTGGGTGCCAAGATTTAATAACTCTAGGAAACCATTTAGAAAATATAAAGCTGCTGATAAAGTTTAGCATAAATGTCAAAAACTATTATACCATAATAAACAAAAAATGTCTTCTCTGTCACTTTCTATATAGTATGACAATAACAGAGTACTAAAACAGTTTTTACTATCAAGGCATGCAACCTAAAATTACTGACAAAGTAAAAGGTTTGAGTAGCATTACTATAGGGGTCAACTTTATTTCATGTACAGGAATAAAACTGTAACAAAAACGTAGGGTTTCTGTGTATGACTTAAACACTGTTCTGACAGACTTGGATGCACATAAAGGATAACACAAGATTAATTTCACAAAATTACTGTGTTGATATTTAGGTTCTAAACATAATACTTTGGGTACAATTAAAATGTACAGACACAAATTGTGATTACTGTTAACCCAGTCATAGCTCAAAGTGATGCTCAGTCTCACAGAAAAGTGGTGAGAGTTACAGACTTATAAGACTCCAATATCAGCTTTCCTTTGTGACTGATTTTAGTGATCTTGTTTGAAAATGGACAATTCTGATTGAAACATAGTAGAGACTTAGACCGTTAATAAGACAGGTAATGAACATCAAAGTCCTTCATAATTATGACTTAAGTGACAACTACATAACATGGCTGGCTTGCGGTCACATCATGGCAACATATAGCTAACCTACACACATATACGACATAGCTTTCTAACATTTAGGTGTGACGCAACAAAAGCGAGAAGAATTTCCAGGTGATTGTCAATGTTACTGAACAAAGTTAGTCAACTTTTTAAAAAGCAACAACATAAAAAGGTAAAGGGTAAAAACATTAATGTTTCATAGTGTTGTTCTTGTAGCCTGTCTATTAGTGTTTCAACTTGTATATTTGTCCACAGACATTCAAGTTCTATTCCCTATGGTCAATAGTAATGGAAGTAGGTTACAACAGTTAAAAACAAAATGTTTCTGCAGGTTCTACAACTCTTTTTGTATTTTTTAACTAATTAGATTAAAAACATTGCTGATTTGGTCATTGCCAACAATCTGCAATTAAGGCAGGCAGCTAATTAACTTGGTACATACATATTTGTGATTACAGGAGAAAATATCCTTTCTCAATCTATATCAATTCAGAAATAAAGGCTTGATGGAGTTCAATGTTTAAACAAAATTTAAAAAAAAATCACTAGCTTGGTTACAGATACATTAAGCCAATTGTAGATAAAGTCTTCTTGTCTGTGCAAAGTCAGTTTTGAGCAAGATACATTTGAGGTATCAGGTTAGGCTTCTCAGATTAATGTGACACTTCATAAAATGTCAATATCTAACAGTAGTTAGGGGGGTGGAGAGCTGCTAAATGAACCACTTACTGTATATTTAAACTTGACAAGGGATGTTGTGTCAATTGCATTAGTTATATTGAGTGGAAGAAATTTAAAAACAAAAATTCCTATCTATCTTGTCTTAAGTTGACTTTTTGTAAAGATCAACAGCTGAGACTAGCATAAGAAATTAGGTTACACATTCAACAAATTTGCATTTAGTGTAATAATTCCAAGTACAGCAATAATGGTGAGCAAGTAGCATTTCCTGATAATAGATAATGAAAATGTAGTAAAACTCTAAGTTACTTAGCGGTACTAAATAATGATGATGCATGAGAGGCCATGTGTCCAACCGACCCGTGGCCCATCCTATATTCATCAGAAATGGTTGTGCATACATAAAACTTAATGCGGTGAAGGCTCAGGCTACTCAATCTGCTCATTTTTGCTCAGTGTACCGCCCAGTAGGAACCGCTTCATGATACAGTTGACCAGCAGTGAGCCAGTAATGACAAGCCAACCAAGAAGACTGTACTGATCGGAATGGTAAACTTTAGCATGTTTGATCTGCAGTTGTTATTCAGACACTGAATATTTTCATGTAGTATACGATTTGTAGTGTGGAAGAGGGCTTGTTGTCAATCCCTGTGAAAGCTGTTGTGTTCTAGAACACTCTAATTAGTGTAAGCTACCGCATTCAAATAAGCAAAGGAACAGTCCCTTGTTAAGACACCAATCTTCTCACGTTTTAAGTCCAAGCAGGCATCTCCTCTTTTTTTTTATCAGTTCACAAGAGGCCACACACTAACAACACTCCTCTCTCTGTAGTGTATGTTGTTGCATGTGGACTTGTATCATAGTGTTTACCCAGCAAATAACTTCAATTATAGCATAAAATCTAACAAGTGAATTGTTGCAGATACTGTGTATGTTGGCAAGACAGACACAATGGCACAAGGTAATGACAAAGGCGGGGAGGTAAAGGAGCTGGCAGAGGGGCAGTTGTGAGGACGTGTGAGGAGCCGGAGTGTGTGTGTACATCTAAGGGCTGCTAGGGAAGACAGTCTGCTCTCTCAGCTCAGTTCGTCCTCTGGATTGTGCTGGTCCAGCAAGCGGACGTGGGTAAAGGGAAAATGGCCATGCTTTCCCTTGCACTCACCCTCCCACTGCCCGTTTACATTGATCTTGGTCACCTTCACCATGTCGCCGACCTAAAGCACAGAGTAACATTGTGAACACAAGAGCACTTCAGAAAAATAACACAAGACAAGAGCGAAGGCCGTCAGAACTACCCTTAGAAAGCAATTGTGTTTGTAAATCTGTCTTTTAAAGGGACAGTTCACCCAAAAATGAAAATTCTCACATCATTTACTCAACCCTCATGCCATCCCAGATGTGTATGAGTTTCTTGTGCTGAACACAAAAGAAGATTTTTAGAAGAATATCTCAGCTCTGTAGGTCCTTTCAATGCAAGTGAATGATGACCAGACCACTGAAGCTCCAAAAATCACATAAAGGCAGCATAAAAGTGGTTTAACCTATATCTTCTGAAGCGACGCAATCACTCTGGGTGAGAAACAGATCAATATTTCAGTACTTTTTACTATATATCTCCACGTTCACTTTGACTTTCAGAATGTGAAAGTAAAAGGAGATTTATGGTAAAAAAGGACTTAAATATTGATCTGTTTCTCACCCACACCAATCATATTGCTTCTGAAACCATAGATTTAACAACTGGAGTCATATGGATTACTTTTATGCTACCTTTGTGATTTTTGAGGCTTTAAATGTCTAGTCACCATTCACTTGCACTGTATGGACCTACAGAGCTGAGATATTCTTCAAAAAATCTTAGTTTGTGTTCTGCTGAAGAAAGAAAGTCATACACATCTGGAATGGCATTAAGGGTGAGTAAATGATGAGAGAATTTTCATTTTTGGGTGAACTATCCCTTTAAACACAGAGGATCACAGATCCACTGGGAGGTGCCAAAGCAGAAATAACCTCCCCTTCTATCTCAATTTTTACAGATTTTTTTTTTACTGTTAAATTCTACATAAAACACTTTTGTATAAAAATATAGAGTCTGTTTCATTCAATGTTGTGCAAAAACTTGTTACCTCTAAAGCGAGAGCAGTCTTGTCATAGGCATTGGGAACTCTCTTCTGAATCGCCCTGGCAAACACTGGACCATTCTGAAGGTTGGGTAAGGATGTGGGCTGAGCATACTGGCCTGGTTCACCAAGCAGAGGGGGGGACTGAGAACTGTGGCCATCTGAGTTGCCGTGAGCGCCTGGTCCTCCAAAAGATCCACTTCCAGGGGCCCCTGATGTTGGCGAGGCTGGCCGGTACTTCTCCACATAGGGCACGGGAATCATACCGACACGGCCTTCTGAATTCTGAGCATTCCACCACTGCTCCTCTGGCTTCTCCAGGACTCGAAGAACATCACCCTTTCGAAACGGAAGGTCCTCGTCGTCATTGCCTGGGAAGTCAAACAGGGCACGGACGTACTCCTCTTCCAGCCTCTGGGGAGCTGCTCCTGTTCCTGCATTGACACTGATGAAGGAAGAGTGTTTGGATTTGCTGATGGGCTCTATAAGAGTGGTGGTATCCAGGTAGTGGATCTTGTAGAACTCCAACAGGGCAGGTAAGGCATCGAATTCCTGATCTCCAATGCGGAACCGAGGCGGAGCGATTCCTAAAAGATGACAGCAAAAAAACATAAGCTCATTTGATAGTTTCACTTCTATGCAATCTATGAATCACGACTAAACAAATAGTGGGAGCTGTAGTTACTCTTTGTAAACTACAGTATTTTCTATATTGTCTCTACTTTAGAAAATGCCAAATATTTTTGGCCTAAACCAGGGAAACTGTCTAAAGTAGCCTAAAATGTATATTTCAATACAATCAGTGATTCACCAAACAATCTTAGACATCTAAATGACTTGACTAAAATAATTGCTTATGAAGAAAAACAATAACACTGCTTCCTATTTGACTTTTGAAAAGATAAAATCTTAAATAGGCCTATATCTAAATGGTTGAACTAAATTGGTACCTCTAGAAGATGAATCACTTTGATTCCTATTTGATTTTTAAAAAGATCAAAAGTCTTAAACATCTTAATGGCTAAAATAAAACAATAACTTATAAAGAAAAACAACTTTTGACTGCATTTTTGTCAAAGTCTTATACTAAACCATAGAGCTCAACAAGCCCAACAGCGGAATGACAGAAGAAATGATCAAAACTGTAACAAATAAGTCTACGTTACATTTACTAAGTGAGATAGACATAGGTTACATTCATACATTATTACAATCATAAAGCAGCTAAATGTGTGATTAAGGACGCTTTCATTCATCCAGTTGTTGCCAGTTATGAAGTCCCCCCTTTGCATGCACCACTTACCTGGTCCGGACTGGCGATTGCTGCTGATGCTATTTATTATGTAATGAGAGACTTTGGAGTTCTCCGAAACAGACAGCACGTAGTCCCCAGGAATAGTGATCGAGTCCCGCACCAGGAACACCCCGTGCCTCTGCCCTTGGAGCAGCGAAACCGCATCCTGTCGGCTTAATCTCCCCCAATACCAGCTCCCCCGGTCCTCTGAATCGAAATTTCCGGCCATGACTAGCACAAGACAAAAGCCAAGGCTTCACAGGCCTTCCCTTCGCCTCTCCTTATCCGCAACCAGCGTTCAACTCATGCACAAACTTTACCGCGTTCCGTTGTTGAACACGTTTCGAATCCGCGCACCATTCGCACAGTTTTCTACACGTTTTGTTCCAATCGAGCGAGAAAAGAGCAAGACGCTGGAGGCCCAACGTACTCGACACGCAAAAACTACGACTATTCGCCAAGACCCTCTGATAATCTTTCAGTGTACGCCAAAATGTACATTGGAAGTTGTCACAAGGAAGTTCAAATATTTCAAATGGCGGACAAGGGAAACCATTTTTGACCTTATTTCCCGGATGTGATGCAATTCCGAAATCAATTCTCATGGTGCCTGTACATCGCCATATTGATGCGGTCAATGTTAAAAATGGGGCGTAACGTTTATTGTATTTACATGGCTGCGTGTTTCAACGATTCAATTGGTAGTTATACGTGTATTTACTTTTATAAATTCATTTATGCTTATTTTGTCCTTGTGAACACAGCTGACCGTATGTATTTACTAATATCGGTTAACATTTATATACTAATATAGTTATTTTTATTCATAATGACTTTACCTTATTAAAATGGTTGTCACGAATACCTATTTTCGTATTCATGTTATTAGTAATCTAAATTTCACCAAAACTCACTGTCCATTATTTTACAGGAGTCTACACTTACACGTGAGAATTCATAACAGTAAGTATATCAATTAGTTAACGCGGATTTACTTATTTAATCACAAGTTGTTCGTGTTTTAAGTTGTAAAAATTATACCGGAAGTACGTAAATCACTACACGGTGAATTCGTCACCGACCACTAGATGTCGACATCGATTACTGGTTCTTTTTTTGGTTCTGCACCAACATATTTAAAGGAATATTCTGGGTTCAGTCAAAGTTAAGCTCAGTCGACAGCATTTGTGGCATAATGTTGATTACCACAAAAATACATTTTGACTTCCCCCTCCTTTTCTTTAAAAGCAAATATCTGGGTTACAGTGAGGCACTTACAATGGAAGTGAATGGGGACCGATCCACAAATTGTTAAAATACTCACTGTTTGAAAAGTATAGCCACAAGACAAACAATATGCATGTTAATATGATTTTAGTGTGATAAAAGTACTTACTAACCTTTTCTGTGTAAAGTTAACAATTTTGGATGTAATGTTAACAAACAATACCCTAACATTACTGTAACAATGATTTAAACAACTTTACAGATCAAATAATACAACACAGTTCAAACAAAATCATGTGCTGTATAACAGTGAACTATGTATTTGTTAAAGGTTTATTGGTTTTGATGCCAACAGTCAAATACATTTTGTTTACATGTGATGATATTAACATAGCCTACAGGTGCTTCTCAATAAATTAGAATGTCGTGGAAAAGTTCATTTATTTCAGTAATTCAACTCAAATTGTGAAACTCGTGTATTAAATAAATTCAGTGCACACAGACTGAAGTAGTTTAAGTCTTTGGTTCTTTTAATTGTGATGATTTTGACTCACATTTAACAAAAACCCACCAATTCACTATCTCAACAAATTAGAATACATCATAAGACCAATAAAAAAAACATTTTTAGTGAATTGTTGGCCTTCTGGAAAGTATGTTCATTTACTGTATATGTACTCAATACTTGGTAGGGGCTCCTTTTGCTTTAATTACTGCCTCAATTCGGCGTGGCATGGAGGTGATCAGTTTGTGGCACTGCTGAGGTGGTATGGAAGCCCAGGTTTCTTTGACAGTGCCCTTCAGCTCATCTGCATTTTTTGGTCTCTTGTTTCTCATTTTCCTCTTGACAATACCCCATACATTCTCTATGGGGTTCAGGTCTGGTGAGTTTGCTGGCCAGTCAAGCACACCAACACCATGGTCATTTAACCAACTTTTGGTGCTTTTGGCAGTGTGGGCAGGTGCCAAATCCTGCTGGAAAATGAAATCAGCATCTTTAAAAAGCTGGTCAGCAGAAGGAAGCATGAAGTGCTCCAAAATTTCTTGGTAAACGGGTGCAGTGACTTTGCTTTTCAAAAAACACAATGGACCAACACCAGCAGATGACATTGCACCCCAAATCATCACAGACTGTGGAAACTTAACACTGGACTTCAAGCAACTTGGGCTATGAGCTTCTCCACCCTTCCTCCAGACTCTAGGACCTTGGTTTCCAAATGAAATACAAAACTTGCTCTCATCTGAAAAGAGGACTTTGGACCACTGGGCAACAGTCCAGTTCTTCTTCTCCTTAGCCCAGGTAAGACGCCTCTGACGTTGTCTGTGGTTCAGGAGTGGCTTAACAAGAGGAATACGACAACTGTAGCCAAATTCCTTGACATGTCTGTGTGTGGTTGATGCCTTGACCCCAGCCTCAGTCCATTCCTTGTGAAGTTCACCCAAATTCTTGAATCGATTTTGCTTGACAATCGTAAGGCTGCAGTTCTCTCGGTTGGTTGTGCATCTTTTTCTTCCACACTTTTTCCTTCCACTCAACTTTCTGTTAACATGCTTGGATACAGCACTCTGTGAACAGCCAGCTTCTTTGGCAATGAATGTTTGTGGCTTACCCTCCTTGTGAAGGGTGTCAGTGATTGTCTTCTGGACAACTGTCAGATCAGCAGTCTTCCCCATGATTGTGTAGCCTAGTGAACCAAACTGAGAGACCATTTTGAAGGCTCAGGAAACCTTTGCAGGTGTTTTGAGTTGATTAGCTGATTGGCATGTCAATATATTTTAATTTTTTGAGATAGTGAATTGGTGGGTTTTTGTTAAATGTGAGCCAAAATCATCACAATTAAAAGAACCAAAGACTTAAACTACTTCAGTCTGTGTGCACTGAATTTATTTAATACACGAGTTTCACAATTTGAGTTGAATTACTGAAATAAATGAACTTTTCCACGACATTCTAATTTATTGAGATGCACCTGTATTGCTGTTCCTGTTTTGCACTTGTGTAATGACATTCTCCTGGCTTAATTAACCATTTTAGGAATACAGGACATAAATACAGACCAAAAAACAAACAAACAAATTACACTTTTACTGCTCACAGTTCTTCAGTGCAATTGTCAATATACACATCTCCCTTTCTGTAATGGCTGAACCGGTCTAAAAGTTATGGCTTTGAAACAGAGCAGGAGACTTTGAGACTACATGCGACCAGAAGAACACAACTGGCTCTAAAAAACATTGTAAATAAAATTATGTAATGACTGTCGATGATATCTGAAATATGCTGGTTAACTTCACTACAAGAGCAACCACCTATCTATTATGAAAAGTAATTCATACCCATGTTATAAACCGTAAATTCACCTTTAGAAAAACACTGAGGAAGAATTTGCATGTAAGATCATAAGATACTATACAAAGTATAGTATAAATGGGGAAAATTGAGGACAATTCTCAGTTAGGATTTAAATACTGGAATAAAATATTGTTTTCTATGAAAAATAGGCCTACTATCTAATCAATATACACTGTCATTTAAACTTTCTTTGAAATTACATACTGGCTTATTAGAACTACTTTTAAGTAATGTAACTATTTAAACTTAATAGATGTGAAATATCTTAATCTTTAAATATCAATGGATAATTAATAAATCCAACATTATTGTAATTTTAGTGGTTAAAGATCTATATTAAGGAGTGCTGAAAAACCTTACAATGTCTTCAAAATCCACATCAAGCATTCTCTCGTCAAGTAGCAACAATAGACTATCAGCATTATACTCCTTATGTAGCCATGTGACAGCTTGTTATGTGGAAGGAGTCTTTTCTCTTTGACTTCAGTCCTTCTTAAAGGAATATTCCGGGTTCAATACAAGTTAAAGGGATAGTTCACCCAAAAATTTAAATTCTCTCATCATTTACTCACCCTCATGCCATCCTAGATGTGACTTTCTTTCTTCAGCAGAACACAAACAAAGATTTTTAGAAGAATATCTCATCTTTGTAGGTCCATACAATGCAAGTGAAGAGTGATCAGACCTTTGTTGCTCAAAAAATAACAAAGGAAACATAAAAGTAATCTATAAGACTCCAGTGGCTAAATCCATATCTTCAGAAGTGATATGATAGATGTGGATGAGAAACTAAATTTAAGTCCTTCAACTCGAAATCTCCATTATCACTTTCACTTTTACATCAGAAAGTCACATGTGGTGTCTGATTAGTTTCACTTTCGCATCTTACAATGGAAGTGAATGGGGACAATCTGTAAACATTAAAATACTCACTGTTTCAAAGGTATAGCCACAAGACGTAAACAATATGCGTTAACATGATTTTAGTGTGATAATATTGCTTGATAGCCTTTTCTGTGTAAAGTTATATCCAGTTTTACAACTTCATTGCCATAAGGACGCAACACTGTAAACCATGCAATCCTGCGAAAATGACAATATAAACAACTTAAAAGCTCAAATAATATAAAAATTTTAACAGAAGTATTAATTTAAGTGCTATCATAAAATTATAAGCTTCACATTTCTATCTTTAAACCCTCCAAAAATGTGGCACATTTAGTTCCATTGTAAGTGTCTCACTGTCTGTAACCTTGATTTCTTTTTTTTTTTTCTTTTTTTTAGAGCTTTTTTGTGGTAATTAACATTATGCCACAAATGCGATTAAGTTTAACTTGTGTTGAACCCGGAATATTACTTTAAAACACTGCTCTGTATTACACAAAATTATTTTGGGGCAACACCATGACAAGACATTTTGGTTTCCCACTGTAAAAATTAGGGGCACTTAATATGAGCTCATCAGCATCCCATCCATCTGACACCTGGGACATGCATATTATATTCATTGGATGATAATGAATGGAATTTAGATTTGCCACTGCAGGAGAGAACGTGGTGCTTGCAACAGTCAGATGCATAGATGGACAAATACAGAAGTACAAATACATATGTGATATCTGGAGGTCCCCAATCCACCACAGATTTTTTTATTTCCTGCACAAATCCATCTCTTATGAGCAATGAAAAACAGCAAAATGTGCACCTGCACACACACCTCTCCAGCAGGGTGGTGAACAGGCACATAGGCAGAGGTTCAGTGTTATGAATGTGTGGGGAAAACCCTGACCCCAAACCTTCAAAACAGAGTTTGATAAGGTATCTACTATATATATATATATATATATATATATATATATATATATATATAATATGTAATCTGTGTATATTCTTATAGTTGTGTACATTTATTTTTCTCCCTTTGCAACAATAGACAATCATTAACAATAGCAACAACACTGTGATATCTTCTTCAATTACGCATACGTTTCAGTTTCACTGATTGTCAACCCTATGAAACCTGTTGAACTCCATGACTACATGGATAATCCTCTCTCAGTTTGGCGCCAAACCGAGAACGTCCAAAAGCCTGGCAGGCTTTTCCTTTCTCTTTTTCTTAAAGGGACAAAAGGTTGCCATGTCTAATCCAATTAGACAATGGCTTTGATCAGGTAGGGTTGTCTGAATGACCAGCTAATTGGTCTGGGACAGAGTCCTCTCTCAGAGGCTCAATGGCTCCAGAAGAGTGCTGAGACTGGCTGAAATAAGACAGGTGGGAAGACTGACTATGTAAGTCATCTTCGCCCTCTGCTTTCAACGGCCTCTTCTCTTTGCTCTGTCCAATGGTTGGATTTTTCACTAACCTTTGCTCCTCCATGGTCCACATACTGTCGTCCTCGTCCTCCTTACCCTGCACCTCCCTGTCAAAGTCTAGCAACTCCTCCATCATGTCTTCAATCTCTGTCTCACCATCAATCACTTCCTCCACCTCAGACCTGAGCTCTCCCAGGCTCTCGGTCCTGTTTGCATCATCTGTGTCATCCTCATTCACTCGGCCCTCTGGCTCGCTGGCCTGGCTCTCTCCAAACTCAAGGATGGTGGGAAGGTTGCCCTGTTTGGGACAACGTTTTCGCAGGCTCAGCAGGAAAGGCTGTGGGAGGGAGAAGATGTCCACATTGTTCCCCAGGTCAATCCAAGTTACGCTGGGGAAGCTGTCTGGGTCCTTCAGTGTGTCTGTGAGCTCTTTAAGTACCGCACGGGTCAGTCTGTTGCCATTGAGGGCCATAGTCTCAAGGCGAGGAAGGGACGTCAGTGTAGGGAGGAGCAGGAGGAAGGCATCATCTGTGAGCTCGGTAAAGCCCAACTCTAGGCTGCAAATGCGGGATGCGTAGTGATGCAGATAGGCACAGAGACGTTCCATGTCTTTTACGCCAAGAGGGATGCCAGAAAGGTCTAATGTCCCAGTGGATGGAGGGCCTGAAAGAACAGATTTCAGACTGGGAAAGAGATAAAGAGGAAGACAGAGATTAAGTGTCTGTAAATTAGCTGGAGGTAAGAAAATATTAGTTACTGATTCTTCAATTAGGGGCAATCTTGAAAAATGAAACTATGTTTCTTTTATGCTACAACATTTATCATATGTCCTGGAATAAACACTTAATAAAAGTTAAATAGCATTCAGTTAACTTGAAAATAATCTGAAGTACAATTTTCAAATACTGAACAGTTTGGTGATGACACCAGCTTCTGCATTTAATCCAGGATGGACTTCAAAGACATTAGTCATTAATCTTACAGTTCATACAAAATCTTTTTTTTCTTTTAAAACACTGGACATTTACTTAGTTTACAAATTTAAAATCATGACCTGCACTGCATATAAATAACTAATATTGGCATTCTTTTCATGTTGTTTAGCCAGAGGGGAACTGGCCCCCACAGTGAGCCTGGTTTCTCACAAAGTTCATTTTTCTCCATTAACCAACATCTTATAGAGTTTTGTGTTCCTTGCCACAGTCGCCTCACAGGGGTTCTAAATACAATTATGATTTAGTTATTTATTTTTATACACAATTTACAATCATATTTAATCAAATTACACAATGATGACTCTAAGACATTAAAAATATTACAGTTTCATTTTCTGCTAATGCATGATTTTCTGTAAAGCTGCTTTGAAATGATGTGTGTTGTGAAAAGCGCTATACAAATAAAAATGACTTGAAAAAAAAAAGACACCTAATAAGGCTACTTTCAGATCATAATATAAAAATGTTCATATGAATTATATTTCTGATCTGAAAACTCTCATTTTGCTGTTCTAGCAGAGATGTGCTCCTCGGTCACTTATCATTTCCATCATAACTAATATAAACATGTATTATTTATTATAATAACAACCAGAATTTACTCAAATACTCTCAAAATGAGGAAGAAGTAATTTAAGTTTGTAGTTATTATAATATTTGCTTTAAAACTAGAATGATTGTGTTTTTAAGCTTGTTCTCTTTAATGGAATAGTTCACCCAAAAATAACAATTCTCTCACCATTTACTCACCCTCATGCCATCCCAGATGTGTATGACTTTCTTTCTTCTGCTGAACACAAACAAAGATTTTTAAAAGAATATCTCAGCTCCATAGGTTCACACAATGCAAGTGAATGGTGACCAGGCTTTTGAAGCTCCAAAAATGAGATAAAGTCAGCATAAAATAACCCATAAGACTCCTGTGGTTAAATCAATGTATTCTGAAGCGATCCAGTAGTTTTTGGGAGAGAAACGACCAAAATGTAACTCCTTTTTCATTGTACATCTTGTCATTGCAGTCTCTAGGCACCATCATGATTTCAAGCTCTATTACACTTCTTAGTGTGCATTAATCATGTGTGCAAAGCACTAGATGGCGCTATAGGAAGTGTAAACGAGCATGAAATCATTAATCGCAAAGGAGACTGTTGTCAAGATACACAGTGAAAAAGGAGTTATATTTTGGTCTGTTCTCACCCAAAACCAACTGGGTCACTTCAGAAGACTTTGATTAAACCACTGGAGTCTGACAGATTATGTTTTATGCTGACTTTATCTGCTGTTTAAACCTTCAAAGGTCTGGTCACCATTCACTTGCTTTGTATGGATCTACAAAGTTGAGATATTCTTCTAAAATCCTTCGTTTTTGTTCTGCAGAAGAAAGTAAGTCATACAAATCTGGGATGCATGAGGATGAGTAAATTATGAATTTTCATTTTTGAGTGAACTATCCCTTTAAAATAGTCCCCCTAAGTACCCCTAATTGAAGAATCACCCACATATCCATTGTTGCATAACATTAAGCTCTGCTCACACATTCAAACAGACTTTTCCAGGACCCTGTTCAGTATGGCATAAAACCTTTTAGCATGGACATGTGCTGCCCCAACTAATTGTATTGTAGGAAATGTTTTATAACTAAGCTGTTAAACCTGTTTTTGCTCAAATATCAATTAAATGTGCAAACCTTCCTAAAAATTAAAGTTTTTGAATTGCTATTTGAGGGAAAATTACAGTAATTTTAAAATCTATTAGTGCCTAAAGAAGACATGTAGCTTGAGGGCAAACTGAAACTTTGCTGTCATCAGCTATAAACTGTGCTAGACCAGACTCCCAAGAGTACTGCAAAATGAGCTGGAAAAACTGTTGAGTGACTGTTTTAATAAGTGAAGATAGACTATGCAGCTTAATTTAATGAAATACAAACTACCCGTACCTTTTTATTAAAACTCAGAGAAGACTATTAAACACTAATTATATCAGCAGGGAAATTGAGATCTGATTGAAAGGATTCATTTTCCATAAATGCATTACAGATATTTAGAACAGAGGCCCTGGATATAAAAAGTTAATATAAAAGTTAATCTAATCATGTTGTTAATTGTTATTGTTATGTCAAATATGGATTTACCTACAAGAGATAAATGGAGTGATAGGAGCCAATAGAATGTTTTTTTTTTTTCAGGAGGAAATATTATAAGGATAGTTCATCCAAAAATGAAAATTCTATCATTATTTTTCAATCCAGTCTGACATCATTTTTCCAGTCCAGTATGACTTTCTTTCTTCCATGCAAAACAAAAAGAGGTGTGTGATGAGAAGGAGGGCGGGGCCGGGCCGTGACTATGCACGCCCGGCCCCCAATTGGGCTAATCAGTTATGGAGAAGGATAAATGCGGTGGAACGCGGCAGTTGGGGAGAGAGAGAGAGCCACACGCAGCTGCAGTGTGTGCGTTTGTGTTCTGTGTGTCTTTTTGTTTAAGTTCTTATTAAATATTATTTTGACTGTTCAGCCGGTTCCCACCTCCTCCGCTTCCCAGCCTTAGCCTTATTACAAGGTGTTAGGCAGAATGTTACTCTCAGTCACCATTAGCTTTCATTGCATATGTTTTCCATACAATGAAAGTGAATGGTGACTGAGGCTAACACTCTGCCTTTTAACATCTCTTTTTGTGTTCTACACAAGAAAGAAAGTGATAATGTTTTGGAACAACATTATGGTAAGAAAATGATTTTTTATTTTCAATTTTCATTTTTGAGTGAAATATCCCTTAAAGCAAAAGAGAACAAGTGTGTTGCTGTAACCGCTGCACACGTAGCAGACTCATAATGAGCTCAGTGTGCCACCACAGCTTGCCAGTGTGCAAGCTAAGAGAGAAAGAGTGAAAGCGAGAAAAGAACCAGGGAGAATGCTAATTTATAATGTGGCCATCACTAATTCACACCAGGACATGCATATATTTCACTGAAATGGCATTTGAGGAAGAGAGAGAAATAATGAATATCCTGATTTGACATGCAAATCTCATTCTGAATGAAATATTTCCTCTCCCACTCTGATCCTGTCATTGACCCAGCAAATAAAACAGCAGCAGAGTCAAGGAAATGGATAAACCAGAACAGGATATCAACTCTCCTGATATTACTAGCCAGAATCCCGAATCCCACGCTCTTTAGGAGAAAATGCCTTTCCCTCTCTCAGCAACCTCACCCTGAATGCATCTGACCCACTTTAATTCTGTCCTCAGTATTTTATCATTTCCAGCTATTCTGCTTAACCATAAAGGAACGTTAACCAAAACAACAACAACAACTACAACTACAATACAGTCATGGCTGAAGGTATCGCAGGCACTCTGCTGCACATTGTGCTTAACAACGCCCTTTAGCCATGACTACATTCACAATATAGCATAGACTCTCATTCCTTACTGCTTAAAAAACACTTGGGTCTGACAAGTCATTGGTTGCATATGAAAGTACAGCCTGATCTCATTAATATACGTAGCTATTTGTATGTTAATATTTGTTTGTATGTTTGAATAGACACTAAATGGATGTACACATGGACGTTTGAAAGCATCTAAAATTTAAACATTTTTACGTATTTACAGTTTTAGAAACGTACAATATTGATGAATCCATTACAAATATATTTGAATACACAAATCGATTATATATATTTGTACATTTTTAGTGTTTTATAGATATTTTAGATCCCTTAACCCTACCCCAACCTCTAAACATAACCACATTTCAACAATATAAAAACATGTAACAAGTAGATTAATGTACAGAAGCAATAATTTTTGATACAATATATTAATTTATATATATATTACAGCCGCTAATCCCACACCTACTCCCAAACCTAATCATACTCATTTATTAAGCAAATAAAACACGTAACAGGCAGATAAATTTAACAATAAAAATGGCAAAATTCAGTACAAAAGTAGTCTAAAGGGCGATGCGCTGCATCCGATGTGCTCCCTCATGGCATACAATAGCTTTGTGTGGGGTGGAGAATAGAATTTAAATTATTAATCACTGTAAACCTTCTCCTAATGTACTCCATAACGGCGCTGTGATACCTCATTCAAACATATACATCACAGAATACGGCATGTCACAAACAGAGACACTTAAAAGCCAATGAGCATTCGACATGACTGCCATAAAACCACTGGTCGCAATGTTTTTTGAGGTGACAATTTTTTAATTAGGAAAATGAAAATGAAACCAACCAACGCGGGTTGATGGTTACAGCGGGCACGATGGCGCTAGGACAGATGGAGACGGAGATTGTTGAACAAAGGCTTGAATTTGGGTCTGTTCTTCTCAGAAAGCAATCTGAAGATTTGGATTATAGCTAAAAAGAAATTTATGGATTAATTTTATTATTGTTTTACGGTGTTTTTTGTGGTTTATTTAGTTTTTTGGTATATTCTGAAAACTCCTTTTGTGTCCTATGCACTGTAAATACTAATAATAATCTCAAATTGTAAAAAAAATAGTTTATTCAATTTAAGTGTACATTTTTACTAATCTTACTAGTTTTAATTAAGGTTCCTTTAATCTCTTAACCCTAAAGTTGTCATTAATAAAACATTTAAGTGGTCCTATTTAAACAGTACTTTAAATGTCACATTTTGGAATCATAACTCAAATATATACATTCTTTAAATTCTGGCTTCAAGTACTACAAACTCAAAATTATCAAGTACAAAATTGCAGCTGTGTGGAATACCCATAAGCTCTTGCACTTGAATAAATTATGAATGTTTGGTCAAAACAAGTGAACTTACATAGAAAAATAATCATTCTTATATGAAAACGTATTTAGTTTGAGTTGAGATTTTTGTGAAATCACCATGAGGGTGATTAGTGTTACCTCTGGTGAACTTGGAGCCTGTTAAGTTTAAGCCATTCTTATTTACTCTCTGCACTAAAAGTACTGAGTATATCCAATGTGCCATATGGTTAACCAAGAGTCCAGTCATAATTTCCCCCTTACTGTTAGATATGATAACTCCATTTCAATATTTAAATATAAACAACGATACTTTAATCACAGATGAGTTAAGTTTACTTGTAACTAGTTAACGTTTCTTAAAAAAATTAGTTCAGTTTACTTGAGTCAAATAAGTACATTTACTTAGATGCATGCAAAACCAATTAACTAATTTTATTTTACAGTGTGGCAAACAAAAAAATTAAATACTTAATAAATGATTAAACTATTACAGAGTTTTTATTCATTTTACATTTTAAGTTTAGTCTAGGTTAAAGTGATGTAATCCTTTAAAATGTTGTATAGGGCAGCAGAAATCACAGAACTGAATGAAACCATTAAAATGTCATATTATAATGTCAGCTGCTTTAAATAAATGTGATGGCATTTAACTAATCTCACTGATTATAAATTAAATGTAATTAACTGATGAATTCTATTAATTATTCAATATTAATCAATTCAAACAGTACACATAAACATTTGTAAGTTTCTATAAGTGTTAATACATAAAATGATTTAGATGCTGTCAATACGTCAGTATTGTACGTTTCGGTGTCTACACAAACATAAGAGAATGTACGTTTGCTTGAAACAAACTTAATGTAAGAATACATTAGAATTCTTACGAGATCACATTGGAAAGTAAGAGTTAGTTACCCAAATAATCTCTGAACTGTTTATGCAACACAAGAACTGTGCTGGTGGTGTGCTAGACACTACCAGATAAAAAGGAGCTTTTTAGAAAGCGGGAAAGAGTTAAGCAGGAAAGGATATATGAGGCTGTAAATAATCAGAGCTTTGCAAACTTCTTAATGCTAATTTGTTAAATGTAGCTTTTTAATTGATATGAAATTTATATCACTCCTTCAATTAACAAAAATGTACTCTTTAATGTCATTTCACTCCACTCTCCCCCCTTAATCATTACCCCCAGCACTTATATTTTCTCACACAAGACTGATTATCGCCTAGCAACAGTGTGTGCTGTGAACAAAAATGCTTCCTTTCCTTTTTCTTTCCCGTGAAAGTAGTCATGTGATCATCAATATGAAAGATTCCAACAAAATTTTGTGTGAAGATAAGGTTAAAGTTTCTCACTTCTGCTTAGTAATACAGAGACAACCCATTTCAATTTCTATTTGAAACTGAAAATAAAGCAGAGACTTTGAGCAGGAGGTGGGTGGGAGGGTTACAGGTATGAGCAATACTGTATCGCATTTTTAAAAATTGTTTATATTTTATATAGAGGAAAACACAAACACCCACTGCTGTGATTGTGTCATTCTCTGTCCACTTTCAGTAAAATTCGAATCTATTCCTCTCTAGGGCCTGTGAGAGCCTGAGGTGATAATCCAACCAGTGGGCAATCATACAGATGTGCTCACTGCTTGTCAATGAAGAGAAATCACTTATCAAAATTACCATCACATTGCCAAAATAACTAAAATTTTGGGGAAAAAGAAAACGACTATAAATTCAAAATGTGTAGGCTATAGGTAGAATTTTGGCAAATATATAATTGAATGTAGGTGTTCTCCACAAAACTTTAGATAATAAGAGAGCTAAATATGACTAATTATGTGCAGCATCTATCATTATGTAGCTGATTCTCCAACACACTGGTGAAAGGTCAGCACTATGTAACTGTCCGATCAAAATGAAGAATTACTATCCTTAAAACTGAAATAAAATTTCCTTTGAATGTGTACTATTAATACATTTTAATTAATGACTTAAGCATTCATTCATAACAAAAAGAAAAATAACAAACATGTTTAAACAATTAAATTATAACTGACAAGATATTATTCTATTTTTTAACTTACTGCATAAGAACACAATATATTTTTCTTTATTTATATATATATATATATATATATATATATATATATATATATATATACTGTACTGACCATTTCAAGAATGTAAACAAAAACAAAGGAATTAGAATGGTCCAGACGTATTTCCGGATCCTTTCAACAAAGTCAGTCCGCTCGGCGGCCTTTCTGAAACGTTCTTGGGCAGTTTTGGCAGTTATTTTTCTATGTAAACAAGCGTCATGAAAGTGCAGCTCCTGTCTACTTGAATGAGGAAAGACCGAAATCTCCAAAACGGTTGGTCAAAATTACAATAAAAAAAACATATTTCAAATAAGCAGTAAAATTTGACAACACTGTGCGGCTTCCCTGGGCCTTGGCACTTGAGGGGAATAGCGGCCTGGCATCCTGGCCCGTTGCGTGCTCCAACTCGCACCAGGTTCCAAGGTGCGGGTCCAGCGACGCATCTAACTCTCCCTGCTCCGTTCCTTGACCTGTAAAGATGCCAGCAGGTAGAGACCAGTCTCCTGAGGAGAGGCACGCTCCGTGTTTAAAGGCAACAGTGATGAGGCTCTGCTTCATTGGGATCACGTGAACCCCATCACGCAAGGCGGGGCGACGATGATCCACGGGAAGTGTGTGTCGTTTCGTCACAACTGGTATAATAAATTGTATTTCTTTACCTCAGATTACGCTAAAAATGCAATTATACTTTTGTATAGTCTTGTATAGCTAATGCGCATGCGTGTTCTCGAGTTGATTGACAGGCGATTTCTGTATCTAAAAGGTGATTTTACCTGTAAGGCGGGATTACTGTTGGCTGACATTGAGCATTCCAATTTCTCCCATTCATTTTAATAGAAGTGGCCCGTCTCTGCTAAATAATCTCTGTTTTGACAAGCAGGAAATTTGACACTTGACATCACCAACGAACAGTATATGGATACAGCCTAGGGAGCACAGGATAGAGCATAATATGAAAACTTATTCTATCATTATGTTGCCTTGACAAAGCCAACATACTGTTATTCTGTTATTTTTCAAAACCTCTAAACCCAGACCAAAATGATCAATTGTTACTCTTCCTAGAGCTTTTAAAGCTGCATGCACCAAACTCGGCACAGGCTTTCAGACTGTTCTGACTCAGGTTGCTATGTCTTTTTTAACTGATCATACAAACGGTTTTCCCATAGCGGATGATGAAAATTCCCAGACAGTAAACGGCCATTTTGTGGACCTTTATCTACTAACTTAAACACTCATGTGAGAAATCTCGTTGAAATTCTGAATAAAAATCTGATAAGCAAATTAATTCGGTGGTAAAAGGTAACTTTATTCAACTCAGGGCCATTGCTAAAACTAAACATCTTCTTTCATTCAGAGATCTGGAGATTGTTATTCATGTGTTTATTTCATCTAGACTGGTCTATTGTAATTCTTTATATTTGGGAATATCAAATACTTCACTATCACGTTTACAGTTAGTGCAAAATGCAGCGGCTAGACTCCTGACTGGCACCTGGAAATATACAAGTATCTCTCCAGTTTTAGCCTCTTTGCACTGGTTTCCAGTCAAATACAAAAGTTCAAGAGTTCAATTCAAGGTACTTTTAACGGTTTTTAAGGGTTTACCTGGACTTGCACCAGATTATATTTCAGACCTCTTACATCAATATCAAACTGCTAGACCTTTAATATCTTCACAGGGCCTGCTTTTAAGTGTCCCTAAATCCTGTTTGAAAACCAAAGGGGTTCGTGCCTTCTCTGTTGCAGCTCCTCGCCTTTGGAATAGTCTGCCGATTCATATTAGATCATTTGATAGCACTGACCCTTTCAAGTCTCAGTTGAAGACTCATCGTTACTCTACTGCTTATAACTGTTCTTAGATTTACTGTGCATGTTTTTAATTGTAACTGTATTTTAAATTTTGTTAGTGTAAAGCACTTTGGTCAACATGTGTTGTTTTTAAATGTTAAATGTTTAAATGTTTTTTCACTTTCCTAACATCGTTTTCCAAAGTATGCGGTTATGGAGAGCATTTTCAAATGTCTTCATTTTAAGTGCCGTTCCAGTGTGGATGGTAGTGTGGTATGGCCTGAATGTTCAAATGTGCCAAGACTCAAATGTAAAAAATGTGAATGTAAACAAATCTATCTATGTCTCTATCTATCTATCTATCTATCTATCGGTCCATCCATCCGTCCGTCTGTCCATCTGTCCAACATTAAAGTTTGTTTTCACAAAACTTTACCAATGTAGTTTACAATGAATAGCTTTAATTCTATATAACTTATAACAGGTTTATTTAAGCATTTTATGTAATGTTTGCATTGTCAATTGCAAAACAGTTCTCTTACTCAGCCTCTTAGGCATCACTGCCCCTTAGATGACAGCTGTCTGGATGGGAGTAATGTCCTGTCAAACGACAGGTCCTTCCTAGACTAAAGAGAGACAGGGAATGAAATGGAAAATCCCAAGGATACAGAAAGAAGTAAGGAACAGGGCAGGAATGACTACTTAAGGCCCTGGTATAGTTCCCGAGAAGTTCTTCTGCGTTCTTCGTTCAGGGGTAAAAAAAAAGTTCGGAACAGCCAAGCAACGGTATACTATTTGCGAACATTCAGACACCCACCACACTGCTTTGGGAGACATTTAGAGGAGCATTTAAATATGAGGACGCTCAAGACGCTAATGTGACATTAAAATGTGTTATCAATGACTTTATGTCTCATTCTATGAGTAGAATTCACATGAGGTGAGTAAAAGAAGCTGTTTTAACCACTCGATGATGATATAAAGTTATTTATAAGCAGTATAATGTTTAATTTGTCTTGTTTACATTCTGAATTTATGGTGCTAATGCGCTATACGCAGCCATAATATGTGCCGATTACACACTGTTACTGTAATTTATTGTGACACTGATACTATTGCAAAGATGAGTGTACAAAAGAGTGTTAATGTGCAGAATACAGACAAAATAATTATGATAAGAGAGGCATATCTTATTTTGGGCAGTGAATGGCTTTCGCTTGAGAAATGGGCACTTGAGAGTATTTGAGTAGATTTGATTCCTTTTGTAGACGTATTAAACAAAACAAAGAATATTGCATGACATGGTGTTGTAAAATGTCTCTACGCAAACGATAGAACAGATCTAGGTAAATTTGCACCAGCTCACTAATACCTGCATGCCGGTGTGTTCATTTGGACTGATCTTGACTGACTGAACAACGTAAACAGAATTAGCTGTCGGCCTCAAAGTTGGTGGAGTTCAGGCCACACCCACCGATGACATGGACTAAATGGCAGTAAGAAGGTGTTTAGCAGCCGGTAGGAACTGTTCCTAAAAGTTTGCCCATGCGAGCTGTTACGAACCACCGAAACGAACTCAAAAACAACTTTTATTTGCCAGATTTTGTTCTAAATGACCTCACAAACATTCGTTCTTCGATTTCGTATGAAGTATATCGGGACCTTTATACAGCAACTCCATCAGCTTGTCATATTCTGAACCTGTTTCCTGTTTCAGGCATTGAAGAGGCTTAGCAGAAGAGGACAAGACAGAAAGTCATAACAAGAGATAGAGGCACAAAATGGAGAGCTTAAAGTACTGAACATCTAGAAAAAGGCAGAACTATGAGGTAATCTGTTGGGGAGAGGCAGCTTTAGAATGACTCAAGAGATCACATGAGGAGAAAATAGAGAGATGAGAAATAGGAGGCGGAGGTATGGGGGGAAATTTGGGAGAGGGTCCAGGAGAGAAGCTGAAAGAATTTAGCAGACATGCCTGAGAGATGACACTACGATTTCACAACAGCCTACATTCCACACCCTCTTTCTTCTACTCTCCTGTTTTATTTTCCTAAATCCATTTTACTTCTAACACAACTCTCTCCTAAACTAATTGATGTCTTGTTTACATTATCTCCTCACATTATACAACTCTGCACACAGGATGAGTAGATCTCTTTAAAGTCCCAATTGTTTCACCTAGACAGCACTAAGATTAAATGGAGTTCTAAGTGAGAATTTTGCTACTCAGTCTCCTGCTTCCCAAATTTTCTCCTGAGAAAAAGACCCCAGTAATCTCACGTGTCTTCTCAAAGTTTAAAAGAGATCTCAAATATGTCTCAAACTGTGTTAAGATTTGCCAAGTCTGCGATAAAAAGTCAGAGATTTCAATATGAACTCAAACATCTTTTATCTTATTCTTTCTAGACAAAATGATATGAGTTATGCAATGCACATTTAATTTGCTATGCTTATTTGTGTCCATTTTTCAAAGAATTATAACTGAGAACTCCAATAAAGGGATAGCTCACCCCAAAATAAGAAGTCTGTCATCATTTACTCCCCCTTATTTACTTAGCAAGACTATTAGCCTTAGTCACCATTCACTTTTATTGCATCTACAGTATGTTCCATTCCAGAAAGTGAATGGAAACTGAGGCTGTGCTTCAGCCTTACATCTTCTTTTGTGTCCACAGAAGAAAAAAAGTAAATTTTTGTAATAACATGAGGGTGAGCATATGATGATTTTCATTTTTTGATGGACTATCTTTTTAAGTATCCTGAGCTATGAAAGAGCAGCTTCTGAGCAATACATTTTTCTTAACTATCAAATCCTAAAAAAACAGTAAGTTTGTACATCTCTTAATGTGGAGGCTGTGCAGGCAAATCATATGCTAAAGCTAGACAAATATTGTCGCCTCTGTGGTCCTAATAAATTGCCCAACGTGGTCTTCTGCTGTTGTAGCCCATCTGCTCAAGGTTCGACGTGTTGTGCATTCTGAGATGCTATTCTGCTCACTACAATTGTACAGAGTGGTTATCTAAGTTACCGTAGCCTTTCTGTCAGCTCGAACTAATCTGGCCATTCTCATTTGACCTCTCTCATCAACAAGGACAAAGTACAATAGTAGAAGTACAATAGTTATAAAATTAATGGGAATACCATAACTCAGACATTTTGAAATAGATGAGAAATGTTTGAATTCATATTTAAATCACTGATTTTTGATTGCAGACACTGGTATCTTGGCAAATATGAGCACAGTTTGCAACAGAGAAATTAATGGGAGCTTGGGGCAAAAATGCCCCTAAAATTCAAAATGTAGAGGCAAAACATGATCCCATTATCCTAACATCTGGTATTTTTTCTAATAATTTATTCTAAGCCTAATACATACTATCACAATATATGATTTGATGCTGATTTAAATTTATATGTAACAAACTTACTGAATTAAAAAGACAGTAAAAAATTAAAAAGGAATCATAAAAAGGCAACACAGTAGTAAAAAAATTAAAATAAAAGCCCTCATATAAGTAAAAAATGCGGTAAATAAGTAAAAAAGATCCGGGCGACAAATATTGCCCCATAATAAAAAAAGTTAATTTCTTACCCTGCAGTGTTGAAATCTCTTCTTAATCTCTAGAGGAGAAACATGTGTGATTACAGGGTCTTTTTCTTAGGAGAAAAATCTGAGAGGTGGAAGATTTAAGTCACCATTTGCTCTCCATTTAATCTCATTACTTGTGTTTCTAGAAACAACTGAGATGTTAGAGATGTTAATTTTTTATGGGGGTCTCACTCATGGCGATAACCCAAAATGCACTTTCCACATTAAATTATGGACTGTTTGGAATTTATATTTAAATCTTTTATATTGAAGGAATCATAGATAATGGTTGATATTTTGCCTATAATTTTTCTTTCCTATGTGCATCATCAGGTGGTGATGGCTAAAATTATTTAAATTTCAATTTCACATGGACAGTACCAATCAGTGGTGTAGCCAAGGGTGGGTGGGCCTGGGCCGGGGTGGGCCTGGGTCCACCCAAATTAGACCCAGGCCTACCCAGAATATTAGAGATTATTTTATGACTTCAATAGTTTAAAAAATGCAAAATATCAGATTTCTGAAAGTGTGAAAGAACTGTTTGAATGCGCTGCCTCTCTGCTGTTAAGGAAAATTTGGATTAAAAAAATGTGGGCGAAACTTTGGCCCATCCATTTTTATTGAGGCCCACCCAAATGTAATTTCCTGGCTACGCCCTTGGTCTCAATATAACTGAATGGCTGAAATCACGTCAGTACACACTGAGTTCAGGCAGAACAAACAAAGGTGCTTGAGAAGGTTCACACAGAGAATAAGGAGACCCACAGAGACATGCAAGCATTGGCAACAATCTCAGCAAAAAGGTAAGAACGTTGTTGGAGAAAGCTTCATTCACATCTGTGACAATAACCCACACAGCAGTAAATAAGCAGTAAATGAGGAGGTGCACACTCTGACACACTGGTGTCAGGAGCACAACCTCTCCCTCAATGTCAGTAAGACAAAGGAGCTTGTGGTGGACTTCAGGAGAAGAGAAAGAGAACACAGTCCCATCACCATCAATGGAGCACCAGTGGAGAGAGTCAGCAGCTTCAAGTTCCTGGGTGTCCACAGCACTGAGGAACTCACATGGTCCATCCACACTGAAGCCGTTGTGAAGAAGGCTCATCAGCGCCTCTTCTTCCTGAGACGGCTGAGGAAGTTTGGAATGAACTGCCACATCCTCACACGGTTCTACACCTGCACTCTAGAGAGCATCCTGACTGGCTGCATCTCCACCTGGTACGGCAATAGCACCGCCCACAACCGCAAAGCACTGCAAAGGGTGGTGCAAACTGCCAGACACATCATCGGAGGTGAGCTTCCCTCCCTCCAGGGCATATATATTCCAGGCGGTGTGTGAAAAAAGCTCGGAGGATCATCAGAGATTCCAGCCACCCGAGCCATGGGCTGTTCTTACTGCTACCATCAGGCAGGCGATATCGCAGCATCAGGACCCACACCAGCCGACTTCATGACAGCTTCTTCCCCCAAGCAATCAGGTTTTGAACTCTTGATCTCCCATGATCAAAATACATCAGCACTGCACTTTATTACTCTTACTCTTACATCTCACACCGGACTGTCATAAATTATATTATTATTATATTATATTCTCTCTTAACAACTTACTATCAACTGACAGTCTGAATGTCAGTACAGTACAATACAACCTACTGTACATTCTATATATACACTATATATACTTTTTTTTATTGTATAATGTGTATTCTATATTGTGTGTATTGTATACTGTACATTGTATGTTATTATTTGTATACTGTGTTGTGTGTAATTATGTGTATATTAGATTTTAAATTGTGTTGTGTAAATTTGATTGGTATATGTCTCATCACTGTCACGACTGCTATGTTGCTCGGAACTGCACCCAAGAATTTCACACACTATTGCACTTGTGCATATGGTTGTGTGACAATAAAAGTGATTTGATTTGATTTTGATTTGATAAAGCAAACAGTACACCGATAAGAATAACAAATGTAAAGCCATGTGTGGTGTCATTCAGTCAACAAAAACCACCCAGGTAGGATTAAACACAACCAAAGGGATAAGGAGGAGCAAGAATTGAATCGGTTCCACACAGAACATGCTTTCACATGTTTAACCACACATGGTATCGTAACAACAGCAGCCAATGCAATGAATAAACTGTGGTGGGGGAGTTCAATTCTGGCAGTCCGTGACTATGTTCAAAATACTACCATATTACTCTTACTATTGCTGCAGTATTTATTATGTATACTGTGTGTGCATTGAATACCTGGATGACACACTATTTGCCAAAATGAGCAGTATACAAAACAGCTTACTGCGTAGAATACTGTATGCCACAATGCAATATGCTGAACTTGACATTTCTTTTTGGTGTGATGGATGAACCAGAAAAAAATATTAGCTAGTTGTTTGACATCTCTTTCATGACTAATTATTTGATCAGGCTGACAAATGTTAAGACATTTTTACACAAAATTAAAAAGGTTTTTATTTCCCAGATGATAACTGAACTGCACTCACGGAATTCAACATGCAATGTGATGAGGTCATGTGACAAACGTAGTGACATCATGTGATCCGTGCTGAAAAGACCAGCACTGCTAGTCAACAGTTGATGTTGTGTTTTGGATGCTGGTTCCCCAGCACAGAATCCTGGTGTGCTGGTGTCCCCACCAGGCTTTTTAACTCGCTTAACCAGCTTTTTTAGAAAGAAGCTTGGTCTACAAGCTTCACCAGCAAGGTTTAGCTGGTGAAAAGTACGGCTATGCTGGTCAACCAGCTAGACCAGCACCAAACCAGCACTAACCAGCATAACCAGCCAACACCAGCATGGGAATTGCATGCTGGTTAAGCTGGTCTTTTCAGCAAGGATAACAATTTAGCATAGAGTTTGAAAGATTTAAAGCCTTTTGTTTCACTTAATAATTTAAAAAGATAAATAGTAGGCTGTATGCCGTATATACTGCAGTATTCAGTAAATATTCAGCCAGTGTTCCATTCTGCACAAAGCCTTTGTGTTTTCTCCTTGAATGCGTAAGTTAAGACATGTTTCAGCCACGTCACTAGTGAGTTAAGCTCTGAATTAAGTGTTTAGTTTGTCTTTAGTGTATCCATTGGCACAGGAAATAAATAGAGTCCAGTATTTTCTCATGTACACACTACACACATGCAGTCTGTGTTATGACTATATTAATGGCAGCTGGAAAGCAGCCATATATGTATGAGTCTACACCACAGAAGCATGTGTTAGTAAAAGACCACACGGCACACTGTGGGAGCCAACAGCTCTCTCATTCACTGACTCACTCTGCAGAGTAAACACTGCTCTTCTCATCAAAGAAAGGATTGGAGACTGCTGAAAACCTTGTTGAGGTACCCATTCACAGGTGATGAGATTTGGTATACACAGCTGCTCTAGCTGTAATAAAACATTAGATATTGTCCAATAAAACAGTTTAGGGACATCAGGAGTGCAGGACCCAAACCTCAAACGAGACGCTCCATTAGCGATGCAGTTTTTAAAACAGTAATTAATCGCTTAGTGCTGACAAATCAGTACATAAGCAAACAACTGGCAGAGTGATGATTCATTTTGACTGGTTGCTCTGCAAAGCCAGGGAGCCTTTTATTTTCATACCAACTAATCACTTTAATTAATGAATAAAGTGAGGCACTTGCGAGCAACTAGATTACAGTGTGTGGGCTGGAGGATATGTCCATCATCAATTTACAATGTGATCTCATGAGAATTCGAATGTATTCTTACGTTAAGTTTGTTTCAAGCAAACATACATTCTCTTATGTTTGCATAGACACTGAAACATACAATACTGACTGTAATACACCAATGGAAAGGAGGCGAGAACCGGCTTGACAATATAAATAATATTTAATGAGAAACTGAACCAAAAAGACAAACACACACAGGTGTCGGACAGCTGTCCGTAACTCTCTCTGTTGCACTGCCGTCTCCAGTCGGCCTTTATCCCTCTCGGGCTAATCAGCTGGATTAGGGGCCGGGTGTGTAGAATCACGACCCGGCCCCGCCCTCCGCCCTGCCACATTCCTCCCCCGTTCTCTCAGGCCGGGGAGCCCCCGAGGCAGTCCTCCGGCCCCTGGTGGACGGAACCCCCCGCCACATTTTCGGTGGATGGAAGGGGTCTCCCCTACCCTTGGCAGCGGTTCTCCCGCTCCACACGGTCAGCCAGGAGCCCCTGCCCGCTCGCGGTCGGCGGTCTCAGACCCCGGCGCGTTTCAGCGGCTGGTCGCTCCAGATGTTCGGTTAGGAGCCCCTCCTCCCCTCGCGGTCGGCGGCCGGGCTCCTCCGTCCCCCGGCGGATGGCCATGGCTGCTCTGTTGAATGGTAGTGGCGAGGACTCTACTATGGCGCATCCCTCCTCCTTCCCGGGTTTCAGCACCAGTGTAACACACCAATGGAAAGGAAGAGGCGAGAACCGGCTTGACAATATAAATAATATTTAATGAGAAACTGAACCAAAAAGACAAACATACACAGGTGTCGGACAGCTGTCCGTAACACTCTCTCTCTGACACTGCCGTCTCCAGTCAGCCTTTATCCCACTCGGGCTAATCAGCCTGATTAGGGGCCGGGTGTTTAGAATCACGACCCAGCCCGCCCTCCACCCTGCCACACTGACGTATTGACAGCATCTAAACGTCATCATTTTATATATTAACACCTATAGAAACTTACAAATGTTTATGGGTACTGTTTGAATTGATTAATATTGAATAATTCAAAGAATTCATCAGTTAATTACATTTAATTTATAAGCAGTGAGATTAGTTAAATGCCATCACATTTATTTAAAGCAGCTGACATTATAATATGACATTTTAATGGTTTCATTCAGTTCTGTGATTTCTGCTGCCCTATACAACATTTTAAAGGATTACATCACTTTAACCTAGACTAAACTTTAAAATGTTAAAATGAATAAAAACTCTGTAATCATTTAATCATTTATTAAGCATGTAATTTTATTATTGTTTGCCATGGGACACAAAAGGAGTTTTCAGAATATACCCAAAAACTAAATAAACCACAAAAAACACCGTAAAACAATAATAAAATTAATCCATACATTTTTTAGTTATGATCAAAATCTTCAGATTGCTTTCTGTAAGAACAGACCCAAATTCAAGCCTTTGTTCAACAATCTCCATCTCCATCTGTCCTAGCGCCATCGTGCCCGCTGTAACCATCAACTCGCATTGGTTGGTTTCATTTTCATTTTCATAATTAAAAAATTGCCGCCACAAAAAACATTGCGACCAGTGGTTTTACGGCAGTGATGTCGAATGCTCATTGGCTTTTAAGTGTCTCTGTTTGTGACATGCCGTATTCTGCGATGTATATGTTTGAATGAGGTATCACAGTGCCGTTATGGAGTACATTAGGAGAAGGTTTACAGTGATTAATAATTTAAATTCTATTCTCCACCCCACACAAAGCTATTGTATGCCATGAGGGAGCACATAGGATGCAGCGCATCGCCCTTTAGACTACTTTTGTACTGAATTTTGCCATTTTTATTGTTAAATTTATCTGCCTGTTACGTGTTTTATTTGCTTAATAAATGAGTATGATTAGGTTTGGGAGTAGGTGTGGGATTAGCGGCTGTAATATATATATATAAATTAATATATTGTATCAAAAATTATTGCTTCTGTACATTAATCTACTTGTTACATGTTTTTATATTGTTGAAATGTGGTTATGTTTAGAGGTTGGGGTAGGGTTAAGGGATCTAAAATATCTATAAAACAGTAAAAATGTACAAATATATATAATCGATTTGTGTATTCAAATATATTTGTAATGGATTCATCAATATTGTACGTTTCTAAAGCTGTAAATACGTAAAAATGTTTACATTATAGATACTTTCATACGTCCATATTCCACGTTTTAGTGTCTATTCAAACGTACAAACATGTACATTTAAATGTTACAAATATTAACATACACTTACGTTGGTACGTATATTAATGAGATCAGGCTGATTTAATTCAGGTAGCTTAAAAGACATGTTTGATATTCTCGTAGACAGTAATGAGATTAAATGGAGAACAAATGGAAAACTTTTTTTCTTGCTTCTCAATTTTTTTCTCCTAAGAAAAGGACCACAGTAATCTTGCATATGTCTCCTCAAGAGTGTCTCACACTATACTCAGATTTTTCAGTATACCAAAGTCTGCAATCAAAAGTCGGAAATTTCAATATGAAATCAAGACCAAATTATCTTAGCTTTTCCATCCACGTGAATTTTTATTTATCCTCAGGAAATGTAGAAGCATCTGAGAAAAATAAAATTAAACAAATGAAACATGAACTGTGAACTATTCAACTGTGAATTGTTAAGTCTTTACAAGCTTCTCACCCCAGAGCAAAATGTTCCTCTGGGGTGAGAAGAGAAGAGACTAGTTGAGATGAGAAGAGACAAGACAGGAAGAAATGAGAAGAGACATAAAGAAAAAAGACGTGGCACGATGTGAACACGAGACAAATAATTACGGATGAGAAGAGATGAGACTAGAAGAGACATGAAGAGATGAGAAGAGATGAGACAAGATGAGATTTGAAGAGAACAGACGTGAAGAGACGAGAAGTGAAGAGACAAGACGAAAAGAGGTGTGAAGAGAAGAAATTAGATATGAATGAGAAGAGACAAGAGGAAAAGAGAGGACAAGAGACAAGACATAAAAAGACGAGATGAGACACAAAGAGGTGAGAAGAGACCTGGCAAGAAAAGATGAGATGATTAGAAATGCGACGAGACAAGAAGAGACATGAAGAGAAGAAATTAGACGATTTGAGAATAGAAGAGATGTGAAGAGAAGAGACAAGAAAAGGCGAGACATGAAGAGATGTGAAGAGAAGTGACAAGATGAGAAAAGACATGAAGAGAAGAGAGGAGACATGAATAGAAGAGACATAAAGAAGAGATGAGTCAAGATGAGATGAGACGTGAAGAGAACAGACAAGAACACAAGAGAAGGGATGAGACGAGAAGAGATAAGACACGAAGAGACCAGGATAGAAGAGATGAGACAAGAGATGTGAAGAGCTGAAGAGAAGAGATGAGAAGAAAGTAGAAAAGACAAGATGAGAAAAGTCGTGAAGAGAAGAAACGAGACATTAAGAGACAAGAAGAGATGAGACATGAAGAGAGAAGAGACAAGAAGAGGCGAGATAAGAAGAAATAAGACAAGAGGAGATGTGAAGAGAAGGGACGAGAAGAGATGTAAGGGAGAAGAAACGAGACATGAAGAGACGAGACACGAAGAGATGAGAAGAGACAAGAAGAGGCATGGGGAGAAGAGACGAGATAAGAAGAAACTAGACGAGATGAGAATAGAAGAGATGTGAAGAGAAGAGACATAAAGAGATGGGAATAGAAGACAAGATGAGAAGAGACATGAAGAGAAAAGAATAGAAGAGACATAAAGAAGAGATGAGTCGAGATAAGAACAGATGAAACAAGACATGAAGAAAACATACAAGAACAGAAGAGAAGAGAAAAGATGAGACGTGAAGAGACGAGAAAAGATGACAAGAAAAGAGACGTGAAGAGACAAGACAATAAGCGATATGAAGAGAAGACACGAGATAAGACAAGGCATGAAGAGATTAGAGGAGATGAGATGAGACATGAAGAGATAAGAAGTGACGAGACATGAAGAGAAATGAAAAGACGAGAAGAGTTGAAAAAAGAAAAGAAGTGGACATGCATTGTAAACTAAGGCCCAAATGCCATTTTAATTTATTGTGGAAAGTAAGGCAGCAGATGCCCTCCCTGAAATCTGAGCCCCCTTTCTGCCTGTCTGTTCAGCTTTCTCACCAGGCCTGCGGCTTCCTCTTCAGCAGCCCCTGCCGTCTCCACTGTGAGTGTGGGCTCAGGTGGTAGGTCAGCTGACGGCACACCTTCTCCATGGAACCCAAAGAATCCCCCTCCTAAAACACAGAGGGAGAGAGTGCATAACTCAAGCCGTACAACACAGCAGGTTAACAGAGGCTGGCAGAAGATTAGGGACTGTCAATCTGGGTCCTCGAGGTAAAATATTAATTTAATTGACATCTGTGATGACAGAGGAGCAAAGCTATATGGACTGACTGACATGTCATTATCTCTATCTGGCTCTATCATTATGCCAGCTCTGTGAGTGAGTGAATGAGTGTGTGTACAGACTTTCCTATGCTCGTGAGGGCCAAATTTTTGTTAAATGTCCCCACTATTATAAAGAAACTGACTTGTAAAGACATCTGAAGTAGTCCTAACTTTTTAAAATGCTCATAAATCTAGCAAAAAATATACCTTCTGTACAAAATTAATAAAAGATCAAAGTGAAACTTAGGGTACGTTTACATGACAACGATGTACTAAAAACGGAAACGTTTTTCCCTTTACGTTTTTTAAAAGTTTTGCGTACAGACGACAACATCTAAACGATCCCCGTTCACACGGATCCGCGAAAACGACTAAAAACATTGTATTATGCATGCCAGGCCAGTAGTTGGCGATGTCACTTTGCAAAGAAACACTACGCGCCTGCGCACATAAGCATTCTTCCACAGAGCGGTGAATACAAACAATGAAGATGGCGATCCCTGGTCGTAGTAGTGATGCAGTAAATCTACACTTTGCTGGAGCAGCGTCAATAAACTCAAAATCTTGAGCAGCACAAACACAGTCCTGTAGTCCGCCATTGTAGTTTTGAATGTCTCACGCGTTGTTTTGAAGTACTCGTGCGCATGCCTATAGACTGAACACTTAATACGCGTGCGCATGACGTCACCGTTTTCACAAATTCGCGTTTTTGTATGTTTACACGGAGACGATAACGGCATCGTTTTCAAAAACTTGCACTTTAAAACCCGTTTTCAAAAGTTTGTAATTTCAGCCCCAAAACGACGTTGTCGTGTAAACGAACAGCCAAAACGCATAAAAAGTTTTCCGTTTTTAGTTGAAAACGTTGTCGTGTAAACTGCCCCTTAAAATAACAACATACTGTACTGTATGTGTTGCACACTCTGCCTCGAGTAACTGCCACACTACCTCTGGGTAGAGACGATTTATGTCAATATTTAACACCTACGTTACATCATGTACTCTTGCAGAGCTTCCAATAATTACAGTAAATCCACACCAGCATGACGTGATATTGGAACACATATAATTATTAAGACCTGCAAAGGTGAAATCTTGGTTATTAGTTCTCAGCAAGGTTACAAACCCCTCACACCTCCCAATAACTGTTCATCAACTCCAATGACATGCTGTTAACAAGAAAAGGTAACAGCCCAAAACTCTTTCTATGAATAAATGTACCATCACAATAGATTAGTTATGGGTGGGGGGGGTCCAATCTAACAGTAATTTTGTCTTGTCACAGTAATTGTAACTGAAATGTACAGAGGTTTATTACTATAACAACATGGATTTAGCTCAGGTAATAAAGTATGGGCACTGAGAGGGCACTGACCACACATGACCGGATTACCAATTATCTGTAGTCTTACTAGACAGCACTGTACTGATATTCCTCAAGCCTTCTGGTAAGGGGTTTGTCTTAAAACCCAACATTAAGTATTAAATTTATGCAATTAATTTACCCAAACCACTTACATTTAGTAATTTGGCAGAAACTTAATACTTTTGTACACTTTATACTTTAAAAAAATGTAAGTATGACAAACGTTGATACAATGATGAAATATTCGCCATTAAAATCTAACCGACAGTGTTGAAGTCATTGGGATATTTGAATACTGATTTACAATTGATCTGCAATTGGTCTTCTTGCTTACATCTATTTGCATAGTGAATTGCAGTGTGTGATCTTTTCTTTCTTGCATCTAATTGACCATTATAGCCATCATTACAGTTACACTGCAAAGAACACTGTATCTCTGTGCACAGCAAACGGAAAACAAGAAACACACCGAGTGTCATGACAACATCAAAGCAGCTCTGATGCAGTATTTTAAAAATAATGCAGAACCAAAACCTAACCCCTAGGCTAAGCTAGTAAAAACAGGGTGGGGTCCAGTAGTAAAAAAGCTTTTTTTTGCACTTTTTTTATTCTTTAATACAAATATTTTCATTACAAAATATATTATCAGCATAACAATTTGAGCAAAAGATTGAAAAATGTACATGCATTTCAGAATTTCCATATAATGGTGTTTTATTGACAAAGTCCAGGAGGAGCAAGTTCATTTAATCCGACCTATCACACAGCCAGAGTATATAAAGAGCTGCTTACCTATTGAGAGTTTCTGGCATTCGGCCCCGCCCATTGCCCACGAACAGACCCATGCAATTGACTCAGATCATCGGATTGCAACTCCGCTGCAAAGCATTTGCCTTCATCAGAACAGCTCTTCCGTCTAAATCATCTCGTTTAAACAGAAGCTGCCGCAGTAGCTCATTCGTTTCACAGCATCGACTGCTACCACGTTAAGTGCTATTTTTACTCTATCTTTCCTCCTAATTTGTATTCACTGCAACTGGCTGCTTTGACGCTGTATGCATGTGAAACCGCTCTCTACGACTGTTCATATGTTCTCATCTAAACTTTCCACCCGGAGTGGACCATTCGCATGAAGCTGATTCAGCAAACCGGCTACTTCGGTGCTGTATACATGCGAAACAGCTGTCTATGACTGTTCATATGTTCTCATCTAAACTTTCCACCTGGAGTGGTCCGTTCGTGTGAAGCTGCTTCTGCAAAACGGCTACTTCAGCGCTGTATAGATGCGAAACAGCTGTCTATGACTTTATATATGTTCTCATCTAAACTTTCCACCCCAAGTGGTCCGTTTGCGTGAAGCTGCTTATGTAAACCTGCTACTTCTGTGCCTCATACATGTGAAACAGCTCCCTGCGTCTGCTTATATGTTCTCTCATCTACTTTCCACCCAAAATGGTCCGTCACGAGAGCTTGCCTCCGTGAACGGGCGCTGCTCCGGCTTCACGCTACTCAAGCTCAATTACAGCTCTATTCGAATGTGTGAAACAAAGATTAATTTTAATTCAACCATAAAGTCAATGCTCCACAGCGTTTCAATCCGGTTCTCTCGCACAGGTTCTTCCTGTCAGCCACGTTGCGCAGCTTGTTTAGGGCGTGATCCATTCAGCGATTCCGTTCGTCATCTTTTAGCATGAATATCACGATTGTTCTACCTTCGAGGTGCCCATCAGAGTGCGATTTATTCCATTCGAATGCAGGGGCAATCATGTAACAGCGAACTCCTTCCAATCAACTGATGCTCTAATTACAACTTCTTTCCAAACAAATGCAGACATTTTTACTCCGACTACACTTCAGCTCACCACAGCTATATACTGCCTCTGTCCAAACAGACACGAGCCAAATTTGGCTATGCAAAGGGAGTTTCCTTAAATGCATCATATATCACTTCCACAAGAATCTAGTGTCCTAACCGTTGTATGCCGTGTGGGCCCACGCCTACTGATTCAGTTGCTCACAGGTTCAGCAAGCTCAGTATAATACAGCTAAAACATTCTCACATGAAACGCACGCTCTCCCATTGAACGCTGTGCAGTCCCACGCCTGAGGATTCAGCCCGCTCATATCGCAAACGCACATGCAAGCATGTACCCTGACATTACCTCTAACAAGAGCATTTATTTTCATTTTCAATGAAAATCCAGCCCTTCCAATCGCTAGCACACTATCTCCATTACAGAGGATCCCACTTAAATCTGGCATCTCGGGAAAACTATACTCAAGCCATTCCTTCCATATAGGCGCCGCAACTGCAGCAGCCCAAAGGCCTGCCCGAGCAACAAATCCGCTCACTAGGCCGATGGTCATCTGATGCATTCAGTAGTTACATACGTACAAACCATCTCCTAATCAAGAAAGTGCACCTTGCACTAATAAGATAAAAAAGGGGGAAGGGGCCGCTCGCTCTACCTTGTCCATATTTCAGGGGCCTTCCCATTCGGATGCTGCGAAGGGTCCACCCCAGTTGGCACGGAAGCCCTCCCATTCGTACTGCTGTGAAGGCCTTCCCACTTAAATACATTCAAGGGCTGTCCCGTTCAAATCACAGTGAGGGACCTCCCATTCGGATGCTGCGAGGGTCCACCCCGGCTGGCCCGGAAGCCCTCCCATCCGTACCGCTGAGAGGGCCCTCCCACACACATATATCCAAGGGCTGTCCTGTTCAAATCACAGGAGGGTCCTCCCGTTCGGATGCTGTGAGGGTCCTCCCTGGCAAGCCCTGAAGCCCTCCCGTTCGTACCGCTGTGAAGGCCCTCCCACACACACACATCAAGGGCTCTCCCATTCGAATCCCAGTGGGAGTCCTCCCATGCGAATGCTGTGTGAGCTTACTACTGTCGTTAAAATCAATCGGTTCCTCTTATTCCTTCCAACACATCACTTCAGTGCTATGACGCCAGTGACTTGCTGTTCCATTTCTTGGCTTCTTTTGGGGGGCATTCGAGCTCAGGTCAAGCCTCGAGCCCTCCGCCAGGGACAGCAAGCCACATATGTTTATGCTATCCTCACTGCAGGATTACATTAACTTGCAAACTACTGAATCAAACGCTAAGATTCTGGAATTCTCCCTTTTATTATGCTGATAATAAGGGGGTCATGTCACCACCTGATTTTGGGGTTCCCTCACCTCCAACATACCAATTTAACCCCTGCACATAACCAATGAACAAATACAGGAGAATGTCCCTTACACTTATCTATACTACTCTTCTATATGTATCAGCAAAAAATAGACTTTATACAGAAAGAGTTGGTGATAGATTTCCAAATGTGTCCCCTTTGTCCAGATCGCAATAACAAAGAATTTCATCAAGGACACACTGTCTGTGCTCAGGTGCCTGTATCAGTACTGAGTCAAACAAAATACATCAATATGTAAATCAATCCTGCAATCACATCTCTTCACTGCAATATGCCTTGACCTCTGCAGTGGATCAGATGGAAATCCACTACTGTGGATGTTGAGACATCCAGAAAACACACTGTATGTGTTGGTAAAGACGGGTGGCTGCTGACGATGAAATTAGCAGTGCCACATGGCTGGTCAGCTCTGGTGCACATCCCCCGCAGACAGACACTGGGTCCCCTGGCAATGAAATCATACACCCAGCATGCTGTAACAGCTCTGAGAGCGTAACAGAGAGCACAGCTCTCCCTTCGTCATATCACTGAGCTTATCTTTACATTATTTTTCTCCATCTTGCTTGTGTTCATCTTCACTTAAAGTAACGGTCTTTCAATTGTGCAAACACCAAATCTCCCACTGTAAGCTGACATTTCATTATATTCAGTTAAAATGACTTCATATGCATATTTCTGAGGCTGGTATTATACAGTATATACAGTGTGTGTGTGTGTGTACTGTTTATATATGTATAAAGTGTATATACACTCACTTAGCACTTTATTAGAAACACTTTGGTCCTAATAAAGTGCCTGACATGGTTTTCTACTGTTGTAGCCTATCGCCTCAAAGTTCGACGTGTTGTGCATTCTGAGATGCTATTGTGCTCACTGCAATTGTACAGAGTGGTTATCTGAGTTACTGTAGCCTTTCTGTCAGCTCGAACCAGTCTGGCCAATCTCTGTTGACCTCTCTCTTCAAAAATGCATTTCCGTCCGCAGAACTGCCACTTACTGGATGTTTTTTATTTTTGGCACCATTCTGAGTAACCTCTAGAGACTCTTGTGCATGAAAATCCCAGGAGATCAGCACTTACAGAAATAATCAAACTAGCCCATCTGGCACCAACAATCATGCCACGGTCGAAATCACAGAGATCACAATTCTTCCCCATACTGATGGTTGATGTGAACACTAACACTAACACTAATGATTCTAATGAAAAAAATGTCACAATGCAAACAATCTTAATGGTCCTATAATAAACTAAATATAATTTCTTATTTCTTTGCTTTTTTTGTGGTGGATATCACTAGGATGTATTCTTGACAGGTTTTGGTGAGATTCACTCCACCACATTTGTTAGAGAAGAGATGATTAGCAGCACAGCGAAAAGAAAGCAATCGCCAACATCCACAGCATTGTTTTGGTGGACGTCAGGTGTTTGTGCAGCTCTAAATAGGAGCAGAGCTGGATGTTATGGTGTGATATAGTGCCTGACTTGCTTCATTAAGTGCAGCAGCAGCATCAACAGCGGTCTTGGAAGAGCGCTGACTGGTCTTTAGTGTGTGTGACTCATCCACAAGTAAACCTCCCTCTGCCTGTACCCTCTTCTCTCTCTTCATCTCTGTTTCTCCATCACACAGACACTCACACATGCCTTAGCAACTCAGTTTCATCCTCTTTGTTGCTCACTGCACTGGAATGGTACGATTTCATACTGTGTGTCATTTTGCTGTGCTTTCCTGCCAGTGCTATAAAACAACTTCCATAAAATGTTATCATAATACAACATACTAGTGAAATGCCCAGAAATTCACCAATAAAGCATGCAGACATGGTGTGTGTTTGTATCTGTGTGCCTGGGACTAGATTTAAGGGGATAGTTCAACCAAAAAAATTTGAATTTTGTCATCAATCACTCACCGTCATGTATGACTTTGTTTCTTCCAAGGAACAGAAAAGGAAATGTTTGGCAGAATGTTAACCGTAGCCCATTCACTTTCATTGCATCTTTTTTCTATACAATGAAAGTGAATGGTGACTGAGGTTCTGGCTAAAATTTCCTTTTGTGTTCCATGGGAGAAAGAAAGTCATACAGGTTTGGAACAACATGAGGGTCAGTACACAGTGTCATAATTTAAATTTTTGGGTGAACTATCCCTTTAAAATGTCTGTGATTATCAAAACTGGGCACTATACCGTTTTTGGGCAGTGAACATATTTGGCCAGGCTAATTATGAGGTCATGGGTAATAGGATCCACCAGGTTGCGGAAACTGGCATATCGGTACAGAACATCGTCCAGAGAGGTTGACTCCATTCCCAGATCCTGAAAAAAAGACACAATACAGGGAGTTCATGAGAACTGGAACTGAAGACTCTTTACTTCAGTCTGCAAGAAACAATATTTTCAGCGTATCACAACTAATGCTTATGTTTGACTTTTCAACCTGCCATCTAAGAATCTTTTAGTTGCAGGTATAGGGTTAGTTGCGGGTTGCAGGTTAGTTGCAGGTATAGGGATAAAGTTATCAAATTAAATATGTGAAATATTTATTGGAGAATTCGTCATCAAGAATGATTATTTATCAAAACAGTACAAGATTATTTGAAATGATCTGTGTGTAACCTAATTAATATTCATTACTTTCCTGATGTCACAACTGGACATCAGGACTGGACATTGAAACAATGTGATATCCATACTGAATTATTGTCAAGCTAAAGGCGAAAATTACAATTATAGATGTCATTTCTGTATATACCTGAAGGCCATGTCTATACAGCATACTAACAATATCCGAGTTTATCTGTTCATGTATATGTAAATGGCCCTGAAATCATAAACTTCAGTTCAATCAATGTAGCCCTAACTTGAAATGTCAAAATTTGGCCTTAGAAGGAGAAGACTTTATTGTCAGCACTGAATAATTGAAAACAAATCCTTGCTAAACTGAATGAAAAGTTAATCTACAATATTGAACATTTGCAATTTAAAAAGCAACGTGGGGATCAGCAATTAAAAAAATTGCAAATGTGTGTGGGGGTGAGAGCTTTAAAGCCAGAGCCAACTAATCAACAATGAACAAATGGAAAATGGGTGGGTGCAAATAAAACAAGCAAATCATCATTAGTATGAAAAAGAGGAAAGGTTTCTCTTTGTTGAGAGAAAAGGAGAAATATTTTCCTGTTTAAGACCTAGGAGGTGACTGAGTTTCTACTTAGTAATAAATTTCCCCCTACCTGGATAAAACACTGGACTTTAACTGTGGACACTGAGAGCAAAAGCCTTTTGGTTCATCATTATCCCTCTATGGAGCAGAATCTTGATTAATCGATTTCCATTTAATCAAAGCCCATCCATTTTCATGGTTTCCGGGCAACAAGGTACACTTGGTAACCGCTGGACAAGAGAGATGCTATACCATTTGACTCCCTTTCTTGCTCATTATGTGCTTTATCCCCCATTGTAGGATACACAGCAATTTTATTCTGGTAAGAATTTCTAATTTACTTGGGGGAAAAAAGCATCCTTTCAGGAACAAAGAATGCAGTGTGTTTCAAAACCGCATGTTGCTTCGTCATTGCCCAACAATTCACTTAATAAAACCAATGGAGGATTAGAAATCCCCATCAGTCCAGTCTCAGCTAACTAAGTGCAGTGGAACTGACTAAAATGACCAATGATTCTATTAGATGATCATTAGTCTTGCGGAAAATTTGATACAAAAATATTGAAATAGGGGCAAGAATTCTTGCAGCATATGACCAGCATTTACACTATACTGGTACTACTGCCACAGTATAGAGCTTCATGCTTATTGACATGTTCCATAATCACTACACAAAGTAAACAGTTGGTATTTATGCAGTGCATGTTCCAGTGTCGCCATTTTTTGCTGTGTCTGATCTCACAGGTTCACTGTAGCCAAATGGCTGTCTCAACAGCACTGAATTCTGTGACAAACAAATTCAAACTCTGTAAAGCTGCAAAACTATACCTTGTTGGCAAGCCGAGTGCCTTACTGTGTCTCAGATGCTTCTTCTATTCAAAATACACTCACTGAGCACTTTATTAAGAACACTTTGGTCCTAATAAGGTGCCCGACATGGTGTACTATTGTAGCCCATCCGCCTCAAGGTTCGGCATGTTGTGCATTATGAGATGTTATTCTGTTCACTACAATTGTACAGAGTGGTTATCTGAGTTACCGTAGCCTTTCTGTCAGCTCGAACCAGTCTGTGTTGAACTCTCATATCAACAAGGCCTTTCTGTCTGCAGAACTGCCACTCACTGGATGTTTTTGTTTTTGGCACCATTCTGAGTAACCTCTAGAGACTGTTGTGCGTGAAAATCCCATGAGATCATACAGAAATACTCAAACCAGCTCATCTGGCATCAACAATCATGCCACGGTCTTTCCCCATTCTGATGGTTGGTGTGAACATTAACTAAAGCTCCTGACCCGTATCTGCATGACTGTATTCACTGCACTGCTGTCACACGATTGACTGATTAGATAATCGCATGAATATGTAGGTGTACAGGTGTTCCTAATAAAGTGCTCACTGAGTGTATAAGCACTGTATAAACTGTGACAGCAATGATGTGATGTTATATTTGTACTGTGCATTTTAACAACTTCTGCTTGCACAGAGACAGATATTTGAACTCTCCTCATACAATATCACCACCTTAAACTGACAGGCAGTTCTGGCCTCTTCATTGTGATTCTGTTGTACACACATGCAAAGTGTGGATTTTGCATGGGGTGCACTCTACTGTAACTCTTAAAAAAAAAAAAAAAAAAAGAACATAATAAAATATAAAACATTTGGGTAACATCTTACAATAAAGTTCCATTCCTTAGCATTTGTTAAAGGGATAGTTCACCCAAAAATGAAAATTCTCTCATCATTTACTCACCCTCATGCCATTCCAGATGTGACTTTCTTTCTTCAGCAGAACACAAACACAGATTCTTAGAAAAATATTTCAGCTCTGTAGGTCCATACAGTGCAAGTGAATGGTGGCCATAACTTTGAAGGTCCAAAAAGCAAATAAAGGCAGTATAAAAATAATCCATACAACTCCAGTGGTTAAATCTATATCTTCAGAAGTTACATGATAGGTGTGGGTGAGAAACAGATCAATATTTTAGTCCTTTTTTACTATAAAATTCACCTCCCTGCCCAGTAGGTGGCAATATGCACAAAGAATGAAAAACAAAAAAGAATGTGAAAGTGGCCTTGCCTTGCCTTAAAAAGGACTTAAATATTCACCCACCCACTCACCCACACTTATCGCTTCAGAAGATGTGGATTTAACCACTGGAGTTGTATGGATTACCTTCATGCTGCCTTTATGTGCCTTTAAGTTCTGGCCATCATTCACTTGCACTGTATGGACCTGCAGAGCTGAGATATTCTTCTAAAAATCTTCATTTGTGTTCAACAGAAAAAAGAAAGTCATACACTTTTGGGATGGCATGAGGGTGAGTAAATGATGAGAGAATTTTCATTTTTGGGTGAAACTTCCCTTTACTGCATTAAGTATCATGAACTAACAATGAACAATCTATGTGTGCATTTATTAATCTTTGTTAATGTTAGTTAATAAAAATACTATTGTTCATTGTTAGTTCATTTTTAAAAATGTAGTACTATATGTTGAAATTAACATTAACCAAGATTAATAAATGCTGTAAAAGTATTGTTCATTGGTAGTTCATGTTAACTAATATTGTTCACTAATATTTGAATGGATGCTCCACATACAGTATGTTGTATGCCACAGCACACCTGAGCACATGGCAGAACTGAACAATGAGATGGAGACAAAATTGACAGATAGGCTACATTTATCAACTCTGTTTACTTTCAGCAACGCTGAAATGCTTTGATTGAGAATTGGAATCATCATGGACTGATACATGTACCTGCCGGAGAGTCTTCAGCATCTCTGTCGCCTCATCGTGTTTCCCCTGCTTTGCCAAAAGCATCATCTCTTGTATCATCCCGATGCGTCGCTGGTAGGGAGGAGGAGTCCCGCTGCTCCTCAGTTTATCCCCTGATCTTAACATTAAAGAGGCGAGGATGTCGCCCCGCTCTTTCGTGGGTGTCCGTTTCCATCCTGCGCTCTGAGGACTCGCACCAGCCTCCTGTCCCGCGGCCTTCGTCTGCTTCGCTCCCATATTTGGTAATAGAGGCTCAAAGGGCCTCCTGACAGTGCATACTTTCAAAATGCGTTCACATGAATAGGATAGCAAATGGAGGTAACTTTTAAAAGTCCTTTACATTCGCTCCTATAGAGTTTGTGTGAAAATGGTATATATGGGGCAGTTCGGTTTGAAAAGCTAAACGCAGCGCAATTAATATAACGCAGGTGTCTCGAGACGCGTTTTTAACAGTTGACGTTCTTTTTAACTTGACACGCCGTTTTAAAAACGCGACGCAACTGTCGATGACGTCCGTCTAGTGCTTGTTTACATTGGAAAACGATTGAAAAACAGTGCAGACCGACACTGTTAATTTCGCGCCAATTATCTGCTCACCTCACACCTGCCATCTCACAGCTGATACAGGAAATAACCTTAAATCAATATATGAATGTATGGAATAAAACAATAAACACTTGCAGCATATGACGTTTTATGACGTTTGAATTTGCAAGAAAAATCTATAACAAAGTGCTCACTCAACAACCAACTTTTACATCATTCACACCTGACTCGTGTCACGTCCGTTGTTCAATTTTAGAAATGATTGGTTCCGCATGCGCAGAATAATTAGAATTTTTTTATTTGGTCATTTTAAGTTCTTTTTTAAAATAAGGTTTATTATGCCAAATTTGCAACAACTAGTATCCCAGCCCAATTAGATAAAAGCTCCGTGAATCAAATGTATCTATTCTGTGGAAAAACTTTAGTAATCCTCGATCCCCTCAGGTAGGGAAGAGATCAGATAAAGCCTGCAGCATGACCGCAGATTAGGAACAACAGTCCCGTAAACCTCCAGAAAGTCTGCCAGTCCCGTTCAGCAAACAATTACAGCACAATCTTGCAGAAGGAGGATTCGTTTTCCGCCCGTGTTTTTATTTCAGTCGTTGTTAGAGCGAACAGTTCCTCTGCATTCTTTCTACATTCGCGATGTATGTTCCTTTATGAGTTTAGTCGACGGCAGTACTGCTGTGGACAAGGGCATGTCAATATTTACGTCCTCCTTGACTGTTTTCCTCCCCGCACAATTCACCCCAGTATTTCCACACACCGTAGCCCGCAGAAACATCAGTGTTCAATTCAGTTCCCGTTTGATAATGACCTCTCCCAGGTGAGTCCCGTCTGAGGGTTGGGTGTGTTTTTTTTTTACGGAGAATGAACGATTTCCAATCACTCAGATGGAGCGGGTCTCGACACAGGCTCGATGGGAGGGGTGGAGCGGTCTGCAACATCATCCACTTGTGTTTCATGTCGAGAGCCATTGGGACTTGTCCAGTTCCGCGCCACGCAACATAAGATAGACATTTTAACACTTATAAAGAAAATGAAATAATCACTCACGTCACGCCACACAGAATGCATGCTTCGTCATAGATTCTCCTAAAGTCCTAAAAAAAATTAAGTGACTTGTTCACTGCGTTGTCAATAGGCTGGTAGATTTTTCTTCGCATTTCTTTGCTGACATCTGGTGTTTAACAAATGGTATGTCTTCTTGGGGAAGATGGACCTCAGCTGTTTTTGTGTCAATAGTGCAGCATGGGTTCTCTAACAACATGGGCATAGATTCTGGAGGGGATGAGGGGAGAACCCCTCAATAATCAAAAGAAGCAAGGACAAACCACCCATTATTTATACCATGATCAATGGAAACATTAGTAAAAGCTTCACGCTGCAACCCTCCCAATGTTCAAGCCAAATCTACACCCTTGATCTTGAAATAAGCATATAAAACACTAAGGGGTTGTTCACACCAAACACGTCCTTGCGCTTAAAAAACGAATGGAACAGAATGCTTGATTCGAGACGCATTTTGAACAGTTGAAGTTTTTTTTACATCGACACGGCGTCTAAAAAACGCGGTGCTCCAGCACCAGACAATGTAAAAATAGAGAAAAAAAGCGTGATGCATCGCAACGGTCAAAGACGTCCGTCTAGCGCATGCTCACATTGAAAACAATGGAAAAATTACATGTTCGGCGTGAACAGCCCTTTACACCACTATTTTGGAATATAAGAGAAGGTAGTGACAACATTAGTACCATTCACACAGCATAGGTTTTCCGAAAATACAGTTGTGAGTCCTAAAAATGTAAAGGTGTCAGTTTAGTAATAAAATGTGTGTTTGAACATCACAGACTTAAGGCCCTAATATACTTCCGTAAAAGTTCTCATTTGTTCTTCTTTCAGGGGTAAAAAGAAGTTCTAAACAGCCGAGCAACAGTATACTGTTTCCGAAAATTCAGACACCCGCCACACCGCTGTGCGAGGTGTTTAGAGGAGCATTTAAATATGATGATGCTGCATGTAAAACCGAAACTAATGTGACATTAAAATGTGTTATCAATGACTTTATGCCTCATTCTATGAGTAGAATTCACATGAGGTGAGTAAAAGAAGTTGGTTTAACCACTTGATGATGATTTAAGTAATATATGCAATAGAAAATGTTTAATTTGTCTTGTTTACATTATTAATTCATGACGCTAATGTGCTATACACGGTCATAATATGCGTCGGTTACACTGTTATTGTAATGAATGGTGACACTGATATGCAGTTAATAGTGAGCTGGTGCAAATTTACCTACATCTGTACAAACGTTCATGTAAAGAAATTTACCAAGACCATGTCATGCGATTTTTTTTGTTTTGATTAATTAGTCTACAAAAGGAATCAAATCTACTCAAATACTCTCAAGTGCCCATTGACTCATGTGTCATCTGCAGTGAAAGCTGTTTACTCATCTGCCCAAAGTAAGATATGCCTCTCTTATCATCATTCTTTCGTCTTTATTCTGCACATTAACACTCGTTTATACAGGTGCATCTCAATAAATTAGAATGTCATGGAAAAGTTCATTTATTTCAGTAATTCAACTCAAATTGTGAAACTCGTGTATTAAATAAATTCAATGCACACAGATTGAAGTAGTTTAAGTCTTTGGTTCTTTTAATTGTGATGATTTTGGCTCACATTTAACAAAAACCCACCAATTCACTATCTCAAAAAATTAGAATACATCATAAGACCAATAAAAAAAACATTTTTAGTGAATTGTTGGCCTTCTGGAAAGTATGTTCATTTACTGTATATGTACTCAATACTTGGTAGGGGCTCCTTTTGCTTTAATTACTACCTCAATTCGGCGTGGCATGGAGGTGATCAGTTTGTGGCACTGCTGAGGTGGTATGGAAGCCCAGGTTTCTTTGACAGTGGCCTTCAGCTCATCTGCATTTTTTGGTCTCTTGTTTCTCATTTTCCTCTTGACAATACCCCATAGATTCTCTATGGGGTTCAGGTCTGGTGAGTTTGCTGGCCAGTCAAGCACACCAACACCATGGTCATTTAACCAACTTTTGGTGCTTTTGGCAGTGTGGGCAGGTGCCAAATCCTGCTGGAAAATGAAATCAGCATCTTTAAAAAGCTGGTCAGCAGAAGGAAGCATGAAGTGCTCCAAAATTTCTTGGTAAATGGGTGCAGTGACTTTGGTTTTCAAAAAACACAATGGACCAACACCAGCAGATGACATTGCACCCCAAATCATCACAGACTGTGGAAACTTAACACTGGACTTCAAGCAACTTGGGCTATGAGCTTCTCCACCCTTCCTCCAGACTCTAGGACCTTGGTTTCCAAATGAAACACAAAACTTGCTCTCATCTGAAAAGAGGACTTTGGACCACTGGGCAACAGTCCAGTTCTTCTTCTCCTTAGCCCAGGTAAGACGCCTCTGATGTTGTCTGTGGTTCAGGAGTGGCTTAACAAGAGGAATACGACAACTGTAGCCAAATTCCTTGACATGTCTGTGTGTGGTGGCTCTTGATGCCTTGACCCCAGCCTCAGTTCATTCCTTGTGAAGTTCACCCAAATTCTTGAATCGATTTTGCTTGACAATTGTAAGGCTGCGGTTCTCTCGGTTGGTTGTGCATCTTTTTCTTCCACACTTTTTCCTTCCACTCAACTTTCTGTTAACATGCTTGGATACAGCACTCTGTGAACAGCCAGCTTCTTTGGCAATGAATGTTTGTGGCTTACCCTCCTTGTGAAGGGTGTCAATGATTGTCTTCTGGACAACTGTCAGATCAGCAGTCTTCCCCATGATTGTGTAGCCTAGTGAACCAAACTGAGAGACCATTTTGAAGGCTCAGGAAACCTTTGCAGGTGTTTTGAGTTGATTAGCTGATTGGCATGTCACCATATTCTAATTTTTTGAGATAGTGAATTGGTGGGTTTTTGTTAAATGTGAGCCAAAATCATCACAATTAAAAGAACCAAAGACTTAAACTACTTCAGTCTGTGTGCATTGAATTTATTTAATACACGAGTTTCACAATTTGAGTTGAATTACTGAAATAAATGAACTTTTCCACAACATTCTAATTTATTGAGATGCACCTGTACACTCATCTTTGCAATAATAACAGTGTCATCATAAATTACAATAATAGAGTGTAACTGGCGCATATTATGGCCGCGTATAGTGTGTTGGCGCATTAGCGTCATGAATTAATAATGTACACAAGACAAATTAAACATTTTTTACTGCATATGTATTACTTTAAATCATTGAGTGGTTAAAACAGCTACTTTTACTGATCTCATGTGAATTATACTCATAGAATGAGGCATAAAGTCATTGATAACACATTTTAATGTCACATTAGTTTAGGTTTTACATGTAGCATCCTCATATTTAAATGAACTTATAAATGCCTCACAAAGTGGTGTGGCGGGTGTCTCGATGTTCGCAAACAGTATGCTGTTGCTCGGCTGTTTAGAACTTCTTTTTACCTCTGAACGAAGAACGAATAAGAACTTCTCCGGAAGTATATTGAGGCCTTTACGAACCACCGAAATGAATGCCAGATTTAGTTCTAAATGATGTAACACTAGTTCGTTCTTCGATTTCATATGAAGTATATTTGGGCGTTTACAACCGTATTATGCTACTGTGATCGTGACTGTGTTATTGATCCGCTTTGTTAAAGGTGGTGTAAACGATTTCTTTTATGGAATGATATGCAGAAAATATTCCTTATCCGTTCTCCCTGAAAGATATCACTGAAATAAGTTTCCTGAGATATCACACAGGTCTCTGTGACAGCACTATATTGTGTAAACAGCAAACAAAAATGTGAACACGGGCCACAGACACATTCTTTGATCAGCCAATCAGAAGACTTTGATGTGCTCTCTGACTGTCAACCATTTGTCACATTGTCATAGTGTTGTAGTTGAAGCAGATCTCTCCAAGTCCTTTTTGGAGCTCTGCCTGCAGCAACATTCTTCTCCATTATTCAGCCATTATTTAATGCCATACTCAGATTCATAACAGTTGTCAGCTGAGGGCGCAATTTTGCTACTGTTGTGTTTGACAACCATGAGAAGAGGCACACATTTCTTTGGAGGGCAGGGTTTTGGAAAGAGGGGGCATGTCTAATTTAATGGCTCAGTCTTGTGGAAGTTCCAGAACGGCTAAAATCACTTACAGCACCTTTAAGCTCAGCATTTGTATAATTTTGTTGACTACCACAAAAAAATAAAATAAAATAAAATTTCAATTTATTAGAAAGTCCCTCTTTATATATATATATATATATATATATATATATACACACACACACTACTGGTCAAAGTTTTGAAACACTCATTCTATATTGTAATTATTTTTCACATTTTAGAATAATAGTAAAGTCATCAAAACTATGGAATAACATAAATGGAACTATGGAAATTATGTTGTGACTAAACAAAATCCAAAATAAATCAAAACTGTGTTATATTTTAGCATCTTCAAAGTAGTCACCCTTTGCCTAGAATTTGCAGACATGTACTCTTGACATTTTCTCAACCAACTTCTTGAGGTATCACTCTGGGATGCTTTTTAAACAGTATTGAAGGAGTTCCCATCTATGTTGGGCACTTATTGGCTGCTTTATTATTTGGTCCAAGTCATCAATTTCAAAACCTTTTTATTTTTTTATTAAATTTTAGATTTATAATGAAATAAATTAATATGGTGGCACAATTATATTTTTGTCTACAAAACTAATTTCAAACATTTAAGCATATGCCTTCAGATCAAAAGATTAAGATCATGAGAAACATTTCAGTCAAGTGTTTCAAAACTTTTGACCGGTAGTGTGTGTGTGTGTGTGTGTGTGTGTGTGTGTGTGTGTATGTATATATATATATATATATATATATATATATAAGGAAAAATCAAGGTTACAGTGAGGCATTTACATTTACAACTCAACAAAATCATTTCCAGCTTAAGTAACTGGAAAGTGCTTGGTTAGAGTGTCATCATTTTTATTTGTATAGCTATTTTCACAACACATCATTTAAAAGGAGCTTTTCAGAAAATGATGCTTTAAAAGAAAAAGAAGCTGTAATATCTGTAATGTCTAAGACTCATAATTGTGCAGTTTGATAAAAAACATGATTGATAATTGTGCCTTAAAATAAGTAAATAATATTTGTATTTAGACCCTACAAAACTCCATAAGATGTTGGTTAATGGAGAAAAATAACCATAGGGTAAACCAGACTCACTGTGGGGGCCAGTTTCCCTCTGGCTAAACAACATTAATATAATGCCAATATTAGTTATTTATATGCAGTGCAAGTCATGGTTTAAAATGTGTAAACTAAGTAAGTGTTTGGGGCCAATGTTTAAAAGTGTATGCGCATGTGTTAAATTGTGCAATTCAGTGGCCCAGTATTTGGAAAATGTAATTAAGCCACACTTAAATTTTTTAAAATGCATTGCATTAGAAAACAGTGTATCAAACCAAGCAGCACAAATGATGCAAGACCTTTTTTCTTTCTTTTTTACACTTGCTTTTAAAGGAATATTCCCGGTTCGATACAAGTTAAGCTCAATCAACAGCATTTGTCGCATAATGCTGATTACCACAAACATTAATGTCAACATGTCCCTCCTTTTCTTTAAAAAAATCTGGGTTACAGTGGGGAATTTACAATAGAAGTGAATGGGACCAATTTTTGGAGGGTTTAAAGGAAGAAATGTGAAGCTTAATTTTATAAAAGTACTTAATTCTTCTGTTATAACTTGTGTATTATTTAAATCTTTGTTTTTATGGTCTTTTGAGGGTTTTAGGTATTAATTGGATATAATTTACAAGGAAAAGGCTATTTTATTACACTTAAATCCTGTTAACACAACACATTGTTTACATGTTACTATACTTTTGAAATAGTATTTTAATGTTTACATATCAGACCCATTCACTTCCATTGCAAGTGCCTTACTGTTACCCAGATTTTTAAAAGAAAAAAAATACATTTTTGTGGTAATCGACATTATGCCACAAATGCTGTCGATTGAGCTTAACTGTATTGAACCCGGAATATTCCTTTAAAGTTCTGTCTCTATTAAAAGAATGTCAGCTGCAATTATATAACCTCACAATTACTTACAATAATGAAAAATAAAAAAAGACATCAGCAACTTGAAAATGTCATTTTATTTATGCTTTTACAAACATATTTACAGTAAACTGTAAAACAGTTCATCATCCATCAGTTTAATTCCAATGTATGATCAACGATCTCTAATACAGTTTTAGCCCACTAGGCTCTCTTTAAGCCGACTTTGGCATGGCGTCAGAATAATTTTTGCGGCAATTTGTACTTGAAGAAAACATAATGTTCACCCCTAGGATAAACAGACCATCTCGTCCAGGGCAGATGAGTAGCCTAAACTAGATTTCAATGCAGCTCAAGCTAACCAATGTACTGACAATAAGCTTTATTAACTCTCATGCTTATTCCACTGATGAATACAGCAGTTCAAATAAATAAAAAAAAAGAAAAAAAGAAAAAGAAAATCACATTTAAACTCTCTCAATACAGACTTTCGAGGTGTGAGGGAGAAAGTTAGCCATGCCCCCATCTCTCAGTCTTGATTCTTACCAGACTACTTGCATCACACCATATTGTATTTTTACTGCTTTTTCTTTTGTTCTTTTAAAATATACCTCTGCTACAAACCTCCTTTGCTGCAGTTAAAGACAGTCTGGATGATGTTTAGCTAAAACCATCATATGTTTAGGGAGCACTGATAAAGGTCAAATCTGGATCTCCAAAGGAACAGCCTGGAAAGGATGCTGAGCAGTGATGGGAGTCCTTTAGGAGCAGGTTTCTTACAAGGGATAGCCAGTAGGGGGAGCTTTGTCATACTTATTGCTCTCTAATGAAAAAGGTGGAATGCGCACATCAAAGTGTGAGCCATCTGTCCTCTCAAAACAGAATGTCCCCCTAAACAAGAAAAACAGTACAAAACATAATTCTGTTAACATAACAGAGACTATGAAAAAAAGACTGATTTAATTATTCATAGATGTGCAGATCAATTGTACTGTTCATAAAATTTTAGAAAAATTAATAGTTAATACAATAGAGGCTGGCACATTATTAAACTCACCACATGTGTCCACTGGGTGCTTGAAGTGAAACATGACTACTGTACTGAAAGGCTGGCTGTTCTCTTGACAAAACTGGCTCCTGGTGAGATAATGAAGGTTTGTATTCAGCAAACAAACAATATTTCCATAGTCCTTATTTGGTGGTTATAGTCCAACTCACCTTGCCAACCACTCCTCTGCCACGGACTGTTTCCAGAGTCCCCGAGAGACTGAAGATCCTCCAGTGTCTTTCCCTGAGTTGAACCACCTCATTGCCCAGGTTCTCCAGACGAATGCAATATCGCCACTGAGGTAAAACATCAGCAAATTTTCTCCATGTCAACCAAGGCCACTTTTAAAATATTTTTATTTTGTAGTGAGCTATTCTGCCCTACAATGCCAAAGCGCAGTAACAACCACAACACTGAAACTGACACCCTGTCTACACTTACCAAATATCATATGTGTGAATATTTCTGCCATGAATTTTGTTCATTATAAATTATAATTACTTCAGACTGTTATGTTAAAGCCAACTTATGATGTTCCTGGTCTCTTGTCTACTAATCTAAATAATCTTTTATTTCTTACCACATGTAAATGCAGTTTTAGCAACAATAACATTATAATAATAATTATACAATATAAGTAAATGTTTATGCCAGTGGATTTGTCGAAAAAATATGATACAGGTTATTTACCCATTTAACCATTACTCAAGTTTATTGGAGCACACAGCTATTTAGTCAGTGTTATCTGCACATCATCTAGAACAGGGTTTTTTAAACTGGGGTCCAGCGACCCCCAGGGGGCTGCGAGGGGGTGCTAGGGGTTCAGTGGAAAATTTCAGATAAAGAAGAAGAAGAAGAAAAAAAAAAGTGTTTATATTTGTAAAAACAAATACAGAGTGTTGGCTCTAACAACGTACTGACCGGTAATGGCTTTTCAGCCAGGTGCCTTCCAGTGGCCCAAACAGGGCATTAAGCATTTGGGTATTTTATTCCCAGCAAATTTGTGTGATTTAGTTAATTTTGACCCTTTAATAAAAAGGTTTTCGAGCGATGTGGGTAGATGGACTTTATTACATTTATCTATGATTGTGAAGGTTAATGTTCTCAAAATGAATTGTATTCCAAAATTCAACTACCTGCTACAGTCTCTCCATGTAGATGTCCCCCTCTCTTATTTCAAGCAATTTGATAGCATAGCGAAGTCCTTCATTTGGAATGGTAAACGTCCCATATTACATTTCAGTAAGTTACATAGGCCGATTGACAAAGGTGGGTTAGGCCTACCCAAGATTTTGTTTTATTATTATGCATTCGGTCTCAGACATTTGGCTCATTGGTTGCTTCCACCTGAGAGAGCCCCTCCCTGGTTTTGTATTGAACAGGAAGTTGTTGCCCCTATTTCGACATTGCAAAGCCTTTCTATCAAACTAACCGGAGAAGTTAAATTACACCCCGTTATCTCACGTTTACACTCGGTATGGACAAAAGTGTCCAGAGTGTTTAATTCAGACATTTATTTAAATGTTGCCTCGAGCATATGGCTGAACCCAAAATTATATATTAATAAGTCCCCTTTCTGCTGGTCAGAGTGGATTGTGAGGGAGGTTACTACACTTGGTGATTGTATTAACCTCCCTCACTTAATTGCGCTCCCACTTTGGTGAGGAATGGAGTAAATGACATACCCAAAATAAAAGGTTTACTGCTCATGAGTCCCTCTGACTACACACATAATCAAGTATCTTTAGAAAGCTAACACTTGAGACTTTACTATGTAATCTTCAAAATTACTCAGTCCGATACTAACAGATAAAGTGCAAACACAAAAGAAAAAAAATCATATTTCACACTTATTATGAAATAAATATACAATGCTGTGGGATAGACACCTAAAAACACAACAGGCTAAAGCCCTAAATCTTACCAAGCTATGTTGCAAATTTGAAAGTGATATTAGCAAAAATGATCTTTCTGTAAGCCTTTATCTAAGTGCATGTCTGGGTGCCTTTTGGAAAGGCCAGCGTTGTCAAGGAGTGAGCGCGAGCGTTTGAATCTTCCAACGAGAAGTGTTCTCACTTATGAAATGATGCGATAATTTATGCGAAATATTACCACCCACATATTGCCGTATTCGTAATTTCATTACAACCCTCTAGAGTGCTATTGGTAGATTTTTTTAACCGAACAAATTTGCCTATGCATGAACAGACATCATCAGAAACGGCTGTTCTCATGCGCTATTTTGTAAAACTATTGTGTGTTGAGATCCTTTGAAAATTTGGTTCAGCACTTTGGGATTCACTGATCTCAGTTCTTTAGGTATTTACAGCTGCGCCACCTGCTCTGTACCATTTTTGGGAGTAGCATACACCCCCCCCCCCCCCCCCAAAGTGGCAGATGCTCTGGGAGTGGTGATATTGCTTTTGGAAAAGGTCATGAGGCATCAGTGTATTACTCCCTGCCAATTCAGAGACTGGGGGACGGAGCTTTAATTCTGTTAAGAGATTAAGGAAGAAAGATTTAAACTTGGTATTGGAGGAGGGAGTGTGGGCTAGGATTCAGAAAAACATCAAGTCTGTATCTAGAGATGCAAGGGTGCGCCTTATGCAATTCAAGATATTACACTGATTCTATTGGACCCCCTCTAGATTGTTTAGGCTTGGTCTTAAAGTCACACCCACCTGCTGGCGATGCCATTCAGAAGATGGAGACACAACTCATGTTTTTTGGTGGTGTGTTAAGATCCAAGAATTTTGGTTGAAGGTTCAGAGTTTTATGTGTGACATATGGGGCACTCAAATTTAATTTAGCCCTAGACTCTGTATTTTAGGCGATGGGGCGGTCATCCATATAGGGGATAAACACATAAAAAATTGGGTCCTGACTAGTGTTATGTTAGGCAGACTATTGATTATTTTAAGGGGATGGAAGTCGGCTGGAGCACCCTCATTTCAGGAGTGGTGCGCGGAGATGGGGAGGGTGGCAGCTTTCGAGGAGGTGTCATATAGAAGGCTGGGGATCTGGGATTTGTTTGATGGGAAATGGGGCAGTTATTTGCCATTTTTGGGGAGCTCTCTGGGAGGGGATGTGGAGAGAGAAGCATAGTTTGAAATGTGTATGATTATTATATTTTATTTTTGTTTTTTTGTGTGTGTATACTTACATGTGACCACAGGGATGTTCGTTGAGGGTCAGGGTGGGGTTGGTGATTGGGGAGGGGTAATAGCGGGGGTTAAATATTGATTCAGTATATATACGTTTTATTTTTCTTTATCTGTACGAATCAATAAAAAATTTTAATTGGAAAAAAAACTATATTTACTCAATTTGACATTATTTCCATTTATGATTAATCGAAATGTTTCTGTTCAGGTTTATACATTCAATATAACAATTATTGGGTAGAAAAAATATATGCTCTCAACATACTACAAAGCAGGCTAAATATTTTCCAGATAATTAGGGAGGCACTGATATAACATTATTTGACCGATACGATACAAATCTACACAAAAAACCAATACCGATATTTTACCACTTATCTTATTTTGTCAAATATTTTGTTTAGGAATAATGCATTAAAAAAGAGGTACAAAAGCTATTTTACTGATGGATTAGATCTGTTGAACATGACATTTATTTTGGTTGGTATTTCTTTATATTAGACACAAAATTATAATGAACTTAATACAACGCAATAAATTTACGTAATTAATTATAAATAAACCATCAGTTTTTTTTTTATATGAAAAACCGGTTGATGGTTGATATTGGCATTTTATTTTGATGGTTATAGCTGATGTTTTTTTAATTGTCAATAATTGGCCGATAAACTGGTGCATCCCTACAGATAATATTTTAATAGTTCCTTTTGGCTTTGGTACAATAAAAATATAAAAGCTAATTATTTAAATTGTCTTTATAATACCAATAATAATATAACCAATATAATAATTTTTCTCCTGCCTTTATACACAAAAATATATAGCAATCTTTCTATATTTTAGGACGGGTCCTTCGAAAGTTGATCATCATATTTGAGGGTCCTTGGCATCAAAACGTTTGAAAACCCCTGATCTAGAATGTTCACTTCGACGCTTCCAGTGCAGAAAGCCTGAAGCCTTTGCTTGCTAGTGTAGACAAGCAAAATTTGCTTTAAAGTTTTTTGATTCTCCAGCCAAATCTAGATTATAAAAGTGTCACTCTGTTTTCTCTGAACTCGTGTCGCAGAACAGATAATAGCCTAAGAGTCCCGATTTCAGTTCTAACTAATTTTGACAAAATGTGTAATTAAGGCATTTTGCCTTTGAAGGGCAGTATTATAGAAGCAAAAATTTAGCTCATTATGCTTACCCAATACACATGGGAGTTCTGAGCTTCCTGTAGACACACACAAAAAAATCCACAAATCTGGGTTAGATTCATACAAACTTCAAAAACACAAAGAAATCTGCCATGATAAAATACACAGAAGCATTTGTCATTTGCTACTCTTACTCTCATGCCCATGTAGAAGGGGATCACAGTGACACGGATGTTCTCTGTGGTTTCTCTGTGTACATCTGAGAGCTCCAGCCAGGGATGGTTCTTCTCCTGCCAGGCCCTCAGTGTATCTCTTGCATTGAATGGGGGATCTAAGAAAAAAATATGAATGTGATCCAGAAACTTTTTATCAGGGGCAGTAGTAGTTTGAATACTCTTGAAAGAGTTACTCGGCAGAACAAGAATGTTTACTTCTAGAGGGGTTGAACATGAGGAAGCGTTCAAACAGCTCGTGCTGGATAGGAACTTGCTCAGTGGAGTTATAAGGCAGGATGTCTTCGTGACTGACATAATCCAATCCTAAGAGACAGACAAGCAGACAAGGAATAAAATTAGTAACCAGCAGCTAACGGTCAAATACAATGAACAGCCTTCTGTATAGTGGAATGGTTGAATATTTAAGTGACAGTTTACAGTATCTTTTTTTACCTGGTATAGCATACAGGGCTCTGCTGTCATCATGATTGGCTAGGAACGTAACGGCTTCGGTCTGAGACCGCTGAGACTAACAGTGACACAAAACACGGTCATAAAAATACAAATAATGAACTCAAGACTGCGCCAACATGAGCAAGTCATCCAAGCCAAGCCAAACATGAACAGACAGAACACATTGAATACATTTCTTTTAGCAGTTAAAGTCAGATAACAGACATTATTTAGGGGGAATTCGGGTAAATGTGGACCACTTTTGCTCAGGGACTGAAAACATTCCAAGGACTGAAAAATGAAAACCAAAAACAAATGATGGTTTTTTTGCAGAACATAACCGAAAACGGGAACGGAGTCCCTTTCAGTTGTTTCGGAATGAAATTTTTAAATGTTGGTAACGGGTTAATAACCGGTTAGTTTTGTTCTGATAAATGATTTACTACAGTAATTCTTCAATATTTCACCGCTTCCTGTTGGCTACATCACATTTCTTTGCCTTAATGCACGTTGTGGATGTAGCCATTTCTGTAGTTTCTAAGTCTTCACTGAATTGTTGTTAGATATGATGCATTGATACAGATTTTATGCTGCTTGGTTCTGACTGAGAACCAAGGCAGAAACTGATGTGAAAACTGACAAGCATGCGTACAAATGTGAGTGCTGACTTAATTGGGGTTTTTTTGTGATGAAAGTACGAGTCAATGACTGACTACATTTAATAATAAATGAGTGAGCACATTTACGTGTACATGAATATTCTGAAATGAGTCAGAATGTGGTCTTACAGATTATGTGTAATGCAAATGTTTTATTTTGGAAATCTGCTGTAACAGACTGTTTATTTAAGCCTGTCTGCACATTTCCATAAAAAAATACTTTTGAAACCTACGAGATAACAGGCAGATGTAATACACGTGATATAATATGTCAGGCACATATTTGGAACGAGGAAGAGGAGAGATTAAAGTTCAAAATAGCTAAATCAATATATAGATGGTTAAAAAGCACCACAACAGTCTCATATAAAACTTTTATTTCAATGTATCCTTCAGCCTCTTGTCTGCTGTTGTTGAGGATATAAATTAAAAACGAATGATTTGACTAAAATGCAGTGTAATCAATGGCAAGAGCGAACAGAAGATCGTAGCAGGAAAAGAACGTGCATGTAGTTAATGCAGAACACGACTGTAATGTAGTTAGACTGAATATTTCATTACAAAACAGCACATAAACCTCTTTATGGAAAATAAATCAAGTTTAGCAAGAATATGGACATTGGTTGAAGAATGGTGTGGATTTGCAGTAAACATGGTCAATGAATGGATTTATTATTGATAATGGAAAAGAATAACTCATGATGAGTTGTTGAATAGGCTGCATTTTATGGGCAGAAACCGGCAGCTGCACTCACTTTTTTTTAGAAAACCTTGCCAACTGCACAAGAACATTTCATAGAAATAATTGAATGAACGATAAAAATAACTCAGCTTTAATTGTATTCTGTCACACCATATTAGTATTTTGTGGGAGTTCTATAGGTGGAGTCCGTGTGCATGTTTTTAAGCTGAATTGCGATTTATAAAGTAGGATGCATTTATGAACATTTCTCCACGGGTACGGACATTTCATATATCGTTCGTAGGAACATTTAAGATCATTTTACGAACGTCTTTATAAATGAGGCCCCAGGTCCCTTTTTTTTTCTTGAGAGATCTGGTAACACTACAACTGGTACATCACCCACCCTAAGCACAAAGTACTGTCTTTATAAAAAAAATAAAAATAAAAAATAAAAAAAAGAACAAAAAAATAATGTTATTAACCATCCTTTAATTTTGTTCTAACCGGTTATCAATTGGAACAGAGGCAGCGGAACGCTAGAACCAGAACAAAAGAAATAGAGTTTCTGCTCAGGTGAACCAAAATTAACGGTTTTTGTCCCTGATTTTGCAATTGAAATGAAACGCAAAAGTACTTCACATTACTTGAATTCACCCTCGTATTGATGTTCTAGTAATGCAGTTTGATGACACTTACTATGTGTGGGCAGTCTCTGGTATCTATGAGGACCTGGTAGTACGTATGCATTTTCCCCTTCACCTCTTTGGACCCATGACCCGCAGAGTCCGGGTTGCTGGAATCGCACAAACAGAATTATTTAGTTGTGATGCAAACTAAAGCAACTTTTTCCAAATATAAGCCCACAGAAATGTAATGCATACCTGTCAGGTGCAGCAGGGCTCACATCTCGATCATAGAGTCGAGCATGCCAGGGGAACAACACTATTCCTCTGTAACCAAATACACTGTGCAGAAAAAGCTGTGGATGGCATGATAAACAGATGAAACAAGTGGAATCAGAAATAGTTCACAATCGATGCATTTCAAAATGAAAATGATTGCTCTCCCTCTCTCTGACCTGGCCGGTTTCATATTTGCCATGTTGCTTCAGGGCCTCAAACACTCCAACAGGTTCCAATATTTTCCCTTCTGGTCTGTTTCTGCCAAAAAATTATGCAAGAGACAGAATAGAAAAAAAGCATCTGTAATATTCTACACTTAGGATAGATTATTGACCCAGCCCAAACCCAATCTCAGCCAGCGTTTAGTCCACACATCTGCACAAAAAAGGAATTTGAAATGTCAGTTCAAGTGCAGGATAAGCTTACAACCAAGTAACCTGACCACAGGAATAGGACTTGTTTACTGTATGTTGGCTCAGAACCACACTGACACCAATGTAATCAAGAGTGGCTTTGGAGGTTTAAAGCAAGGCTGAGGTTCGTCCCTCACGTAGGCCTCATTATTGTGTGCTGTTATCTGTCCTATGTAGAAAATACCGTTTTTAGGCCAGTGACATTTTTAAGAACTCAAAAGTAGTCTGAAATCTATATATTGGGCGTCAAAACATACGTAAAAAATAAAGTGCAGCGTTCAATCACACAATTGTGTCACTACTTACTGAAAGAATGGCAGTTCTGTGAGCATGTAAATCCTTCAAACTGCAGTCTTATCTAACATTAAACACATGGCAGCTGATATAAAAGCCTCCATCACATACTACCGATTTCATAGATAAAATAAAAATGTTTGTGCAGTTAGAACAATTTGCTGAAACTACAACTCTGCGTAGTTGTGTAACAGCAGGACATTTCAGTTCAGTTTCTAGCTCTTACCGTGATGACATAAACCTCGTTGGCTGAAAACTCGACAGCCCGCAAGATGAACACAACGCCTGGGGTCTTTTCGCATCTAATCCGCTGCTGAAATCAATTGCACTCAGTATTCTGTTTGTGTATTTCTGCGTGTTATATTTACTGGCGGTGGACAATAAACCCCGACGTATTGCGCACGCTGCCATCTTCCTTTAGCTATCTGCACAAAAACACATTAACACAGATAATACCATTTAAAATTAAACCAAAACTGACGTTTGTACACTGGGAAATGCATGACTATTGAGAATAAATAACGCTGTACTGGAACTTTTAGGTTTACCGTTAAAAGGCGTAATTGGACAGTACAAAGTGGGACTCCATTTCCCAGCATGCACTGTGACCCGGAAACACAATTTTATTTTGATTGTGACATCTTTAAAGGTATTTTAAAAATAATAATTCAAGGAAGGATATGAAAATAAATAAATAAATAAAAATATTCAACCATAATATTAATAAATATGGATAAATTACTTAGTAAAGCATTTTATTTTACAATTGACACAAAGCGGAAGCGTTTCATCTTACGTCACCAAAAGAGGATAAACAGATGTCAGGTGATGTGCTGAAAAAGAAGTCTGGAAAATGCGTTATTTAGGACAAATTCTGTAAAATATTCGTTATGCGTTTGTAAAATTGCAGGGTTATATATATCTCAGTGTTGTTGAGAATATTTTTGATCTTTTTTGGCGCTGCATTGGTAGATTTAAGCTTCAGAGCTTTCGTCTTGCATTAGGTTAAATAAAGAAGTTCTTCTCTACTCTCTGAAATGAATTCCTACTATTCGGTTTGATGTCCATATAACCTAAAAATATACCAGATATAGAATTCCAGATACACTTTATAGTGTACTGGTATCTTTGTTAGCCATGGCTTCTTCATTTAAAATCAGAGAGCAATTTCATGAGAAGGTGAAAGGTTTACTGGAGGGAGAGTCTTCCTTATCTGAAGATCTGAGGGAAGAACTGGAGGACCTGAAAGAACAATCCACCATACCATTCAAGACTGTGAGAAAACTCCACAAGCTTCTTCAAGAAAATGGTAAGAGAAACATGTTGATCAGTTAGAGCCTTACCTGGACAAACTTAAAAATTCTCTCTTATTATTCTGCTATTTCATGAATCAATATCCAGTTGGTTAAAGGGATAGTCCTATAACCTAAAAATGAAAATTCTCTCATCATTTACTCACCCTCATGCCTTCCCAGATGTGTATGACTTTCTTTCTTCTGCTGAACACAAAATTTTTTAGAAGGATATCTCAGCTCTGGTCAATACAATACAATTAAATGGTGACCAGAACTTTATAGCTCCATAAATCACATAAAGGTCACATAAAAGGAATCCATAAGACTCCAGTGGTTAAATCAATGTCTTCAGAAGTGATATGATAGGTGTGGGTGAGAAACAGATCAATATTTAAGTCCTTTTTTACTGTAAATCTAAAGTCAAAGGTGGAGATTTATAGTAAAAAAGGACTTAAATATTGATCTGTTTCTCACCCACACCTATCATATGACTTCTAAAGACATAGATTAAACCCCTGGAGTCGTATGGATTAATTTTATGCTGCCTTTATATGCTTTTTGGACCTTCAGCATTCTGGACACCATTCACTTTCATTTTATGGACCTACAGAGCTGAGATATTCTTCTAAAAATCTTAATTTGTGTTCAGCAGGAGAAAGAAAGTCATATACATCTGATATGGCATGAGGGTGAGTAAATCATGAGAGAATTTTAAGTTTTGGGTGAACTATCCATTTAAATATGACAGAAAAATAAGGAGAGATTGCTGATTTATTGCAACAGGGCACCCAGTGTACCTTCATGAACTGCTTGAGGACAGCACACTTTATCTTCCAGAGGTCATAACACCTCCAAGGGTAAGGGATAAGTGCAACATTACTGTTCGTAATTGCATTAACCTTGGTAAATTACTGTTTTTGAGAGCTTGATCATCATAAATATTTATTTATTTTCACCCTAACAGAACCCCCAGCTGGTGGCCCGCTTAGAAAAAATTAAAGCAAAACTTGCCAATGAAGAATATAGGAGAATTACACGGAATGTAAATCCACAGGTGAACTCTCTTGTGCAGTCTGCAGAAAATCTGCTTTTAAAAAAAAAAATTATGCATTTTTTTTTTTAAATGTGTATATAATTCCTAATAAAATACATTTCCTCTTTTAAGCAGGAAATTAATCATCATGGAACCTTAGCAGACTTTGGAAGACAAGGTCTGTATGTTCTCCTTATTCTGCTCATTTTGTTAAATCTATTCCTCAAATTTTATATTGATTTTTACCTTACCTGTCATTTGTGTTCTACAGTGCGTTCTGTCAAGGCAGTTGTTGTTACGGTGTTCAACTTCCTGGTAACCGTAGTTGCAGCATTTGCCTGTTCATATCTGGGCAGCCAGTATATCTTCACTGAGACGGCAGCGGTAAGTGCACACACCAATCAATGCAAAATAAAGTTCACAAAATTTATGTGCAACACTGTATAGGCAAAGAAAAGTGTGCAGTGCAAATTTGCCAGGTGTTTTGGAACTAAGCACATTTTTCATAGGCTTTGTTCACACTGCAGGAAAAATCCTGATTTATTCTCAAATCCGATTTTTTTAGACTGACTGTTCAAACTGCAGTTTATATGTGGACAGATCAGATTTTTTTCTGTTCAGACAGCAGTCGCTTTTGCTAGCACGTCTACATTAGTTGTCACAGTAACGATGCAACCTTGAGTATTCACCATGTGTGAGAGTTGGCTGTGAGTGGGGGGGCATATGTGGGAGCCAATTATTGGTTTCCCTTCGAAATTTCCTGTGAAGGCATCATTTAAGCCGTTTGAAACGCAGTACGTCTTCTCGATTGACGAAAAAACACATAAAAATCCGATCTGATCGTTCAGACTGAGACGCATTAAGAAAAATCTGATTTTTATCGGATTCCAAACCACTTATGAATGTGGTTTGGATCAGACTTGTAACAGTCTTATTTGTTTTGTGTGTTTTTGTCCTGTTCAGTCTAACAAAACCTAAACAGCTTAGAGTCAGATAGGCCAAAAAATCTGATTTTTTTTCTGCCTGTGTGAACAAAGCCATTTTTTCTGTCAATTATTTATTTATTTATTTTTTTTTTTTCCAGAGAGTAATATCCGCAGTGATTGCAGCTTCTGTTGTTGGTCTGGCAGAACTTTATGTTCTGGTTCGGACTATGGAGGGAGACCTTGGAGAGCCCTAACACCAGACAGCAATTAGTTTGTTAGTTATTGTGTCTTATTATGTCATTGTTATGTCTGATTATTTCTAAATAATTTATTTCTAAATGATCAGTTTTTTTTCTGTTTTGTTAGTATTACATCAGTATCAGTCTTTATGAACAATCAAAACATGATTTATGTGTGTGTATTTTCACCTCCACAGAAGTACTGAACATTCCTTGTTTTGTTTTTTTGCATAACTAAAAGACACGATTGTAAATTACCAAACAACTGTTCTTTGACATTTATTGTGATTATTGACTCACAAATAGTACTGTGGGAAATTAAATGTGTTATTTAAAAAAACAAACAAACAAACAAAAAAACAAAACAATAAAAAGGCAAATCTAAAAAGCAGAGCTGAGTCAAAAGCATTCAAAAGAAAATAAAAAATCATGTTTATGACACACTCCTTGGTGATGTGTGGCCAGGTTTACAGCATTTCTAATAATAATGCAGATCCAGTGCTTAAATTGTTCGCAAACACACTTAGTTGTGCACTGTATGTCGTGCACATGCACCTGTGTATTTTAAGCTTTGACAAAGCACAAAAACAGTATAAAGGACAACCAGAAACTTGTGACAATCCAACTCATGCTGGCATGTGAAACCATGCTTGTATGCCACTGAAAATGGAGGTAAATTGAAAAAATGGCAAAACAGTCATAAAATGTGCCAATCTATCTGAGAACAAAATATACACTCACTGAGCACTTTATTAGGAACACCTGTACACCTACATATGCATGTGATTACCAATCATGTGGCAGAAGTGTAATGCATAAAATCATGCAGATATGGGTCAGGAGCTTCAGTTAATGTTCACATCAACCTTCAGAATGGGGAAAAAAATGTGATCACATTGATTTCGACCGTGGCATGATTGTTGGTGCCAGATGGGCTGGTTTGAGTATTTCTGTAACTGCTGATCTCCTGGGATTTTCATGCATAACAGTCTCTAGAGTTTACTCAGAGTGGTACCAAAAACAAAAAACATCCAGTGAGCGGCAGTTCTGCGGACAGAAATGCTTTGTTAATAAGAGAGGTCAACAGAGAATGGCCAAGTAACTCAGATAACCACTCTGTACAACTGTAGTGTGCAGAATAGCATCTCAGAATGCACAACACGTCGAACCTTGAGGCGAATGGGCTACAACAGCAGAAGACCACGTCAGGCACTTTATTAGGACTAAAGTGTTTATAATAAAATGCTCAGTGAGTGTATACTATACCTTATTTCCTGTTTATTTCTATCTTTCTAGCTTTAATTGGTAAATACATATGAAATACACTAATAGATTTCTATATCTCCATTTTTACAATCTATAAAATTGCTCCATAATTGGAAACTTCTTTCAAGTTGTGTTGCCTCTGTTAACAAATAAATCAGAGCCAACAATTAAAAAAAAGAGCGCGCCATACACAGTCATGTCTGTCTCAAAGTATTGTGTAAATAGTTGACATTTTCATAATTAAAATGCTAAAATAGAAACATCATGCTTGAAATGACAGAACATGGCATGGCAGTTTAAGGACATTACAACCCCAAAGCATGGAGACTATAGCAGAGTTCAAATTTGTCCAGCAGGGGACAGTGCAGCATTGCCAGATTAGGCTGAAATTGCAGAGACCTCACTCAAACTTGCGCAAGTGGTTATATAGAGACTGGACATATGTAAAGACACACATAGGGTCTGGCTTTCTGCCCATAACCATCATGTCCTCCACCTCAATTAGCCTGTCGCAGCCAGCTTTCTTCCTATAAAGAGAGGGCAAAGAAAAAGAAGAGCCGATTAGATGGGTGGATGTGAATTGTTATTTTTGTTCTCAATGTCTTTTGACTGTTTCATACAGTTCCATACAAGTTCATATGATAAAACTAGACATATGTTCAGATGATTTTTATGATGCAGTTTTACATCAGTATGAATACTGGAGAATGTGGGAGTTGGGGCAGAGAAGTTCTAAGGAGCATGATGCCATGTTGCAAGACTGTCAGAGTAGTCGGTTGTGGGGAAGGGGTGGTTCCTTTGAGCTGTACAGGGATTTGTTGGCATGCATTGCTCGTTTAAAGTGCGGGTTACAGATATCAGTTGCATCGGAAATTAAGTAACATTATCTTTCATGCCATACTGAGAGGTGATGTGTAGCACAACTGTGGTTGATTTGTGTGAAATGTGCTTTAGAGACATTCTGTACAGCTTGTTTGGTCAGGTCACATTAAGTTTATAACTCATGTGTCCATTCTGTACTTATTAATAGAGTTTTAATACTTCATGTGCTACTTTAACATCCTACAAAAGTGTTTACTACTGTCTCAAATATCCATTTTTTCCTTAAAGCTATCTGCTACAGTGTCTGATGACAGCAAGACAGACTGCAAACCTTTAAAAGGCTATTAAAACACTATGAACTGTGTTGACATCTGAATGCCTTTGTCAAAAGCTTGAATAGAGTTGCCTATATTACAATGACTTACTCTGCTGTGCTGAATGCCAACTCAAAGTTATGTTTACGCTCAGCAGGTGACAGGATGTTGTAGTCGAACTCTGTGGGGAAGAACGAGTGGACCAGGGCACAAAATGCCATGCCGTCACTCCAGCTGGATGAGAAGTTTTGAATGTCAGTGTTCTGCAGATTGATGGAAGAGAGTGAGGTTGTTATATTTCACAGAACACTGGTATTTTTACCCCTGTTCCTTAAAGGTGAAACATGTCATTTGTGCCTTTAGCAGCATGAACAGAATTATAAAATAATGACTGTTTTCAAACATATGGAAGCCCAGAGAGGGGTCATTGAAAGGTTATCTGAGACTATAAAAATATAAAAATATAGTTTAAAACATGTCAAGTTCATATATGGACAAATGTTTTTCAAATTTGAATATTTTAAAACAACATTTATTGTTTTATTTTATTTATTGCTTATTGTTTTAAAATAAATAATTATTACAAACTACTTCTCAACAATCCTTATTTATTTAAAAAATTTATTTTTTTTTTAAGAATTTCAGGTTCTAATGCCTTTAAAGGAATATTACAGGTTCAATACAAGTTAAGCTCAATCGACAGCATTTGTGTCACAATATTCATTACCACAATTTATTTGGACCCCTTATTTGAACTAAAGCAGGGTTACAGTGAAGCACTTCCAATGGAAGTGAATGGGGCCAATCATTAAATGTTAAAATACTCACTGTTTCAAAAGTATAGCTACAAGACATAAACAATATGTGTGTTAACATGATTTTAGTGTGATAAAAATCACTTACTAATCTTTTCTGTTTAAAGTTATTGCCAATTTTACAACTTCGTTGCCATAATGATGTAATGTCAACAAACCCTAAAGCCCTAAAACGACTGTAAAATGACAATTTAAACAACTTTACAGCTCAAATAATACATGATTTTAACAGAAGAATTAATGTAAGTGCTTTTATAAAATTGTAAGCTTCACATTTCTGCATTTAAACCCTCCAAAAAATTGGCCCCATTCACTTGCATTGTAAGTGCCTCTCTGTAACCATCCATTTCTGTTTTTTTTTTTTTTTTTTTTTTTTTGAAGATAATAATTTTTTGTGGTAATTAACATTATGCCACAAATGCCGTTGATTGAGCCCGGAATAGTCCTTTAATGACCTTTTTTTTTTTTTCGTTCTCTGGACATTTACACTACCTTGACATTTTTTACTTTAAGCCCAAGAAACAAAATATAAAAATGACTTTGAACATGTTCATCGAGGTGTATTCAAGTATTTGTTTTGTGTGAATTGTGTTTTATTTTATTTTTTTTATAACTTCATAGATCCAGATGAAAAAATCATCATCACGTTATAGACCTAGAGGCCACAAAATAAGTGATCTTCAGAAAAAAGACAGAAAAATAATAATAATGCATGGCCATTGTAGGTTTCAATTTGTTTGTAAACAATCATTATTTTTGCAATTCAATTTGATGCCATTATAGTGGTGCAGAAATTACACACTTTAACATGTATATTTACTCCAAGATACATTTATCCAAAAGCAACTTAAGTATTCAAGGTATGCATTTTATCAGTATCTGTGATTAGGAATCGAACCCCTGACCTTCTTTAAACATAACTGAATTATACATTTCTATAAAACATACATAGAGTTGAAGTCAGATGTTTACATACACCTTAGCCAAATACATTTAAACTCAGTTTTTCACAATTCCTGACATTTAATCGTAGAAAACATTCCTTGTCTTAGGTCAGTTAGGATCACTACTTTATTTTAAGAATGTGAAATGTCAGAATAATAGTAGAGAGAATGATTTATTTCAGCTTTTATTTCTTTCATCACATTCCCAGTGGGTCAGAAGTTTACATACACTTTGTTAGTATTTGGTAGCATTGCCTTTAAATTGTTTAACTTGGGTCAGACGTTTTGGGTAGCCTTCCACAAGCTTCTCACAATAAGCTGCTGGAATTTTGGCCCATTCCTTCAGACAGAACTGGTGTAACTGAGTCAGGTTTGTAGGCCTCCTTGCTCGCACACACTTTTTCGTTCTGCCCACAAATTTTCTATCGGATTGAGGTCAGGGCTTTGTGATGGCCACTCCAATACCTTGACTTTGTTGTCCTTAAGCCACTTTGCCACAACATTGGAGGTATGCTTGGGGTCATTGTCCATTTGGAAGACCCATTTGCGACCGAGCTTTAACTTCCTGGCTGATGTCTTGAGATGTTGCTTCAATATTTTTTGTAAAGTGCACCAGTCCCTCCTGCAGCAAAGCACCCCCACAACAGGATGCTGCCACCCCCATGCTTCACGGTTTGGATGGTGTTCTTTGGCTTGCAAGCCTAACCCTTTTTCCTTCAAACATAACGATGGTCATTATGGACAAAGAGTTAAATTTTTGTTTCATCAGACCAGAGGACATTTCTCCAAAATGATCTTTGTCCCCATGTGCACTTGCAAACTGTAGTCTGGCTTTTTTTATGGCAGTTTTGGAGCATTGGCTTCTTCCTTGCTGAGCAGCTTTTCAGGTTATGTCAATATAGGACTTGTTTTACTGTGGATATAGATACTTGTCTACCTGTTTCCTTCAACATCTTCACAAGGTCTTTTGCTGTTGTTCTGGGATTGATTTACACTTTTCGCACCAAACTACGTTAATCTCTAGGAGACAGAATGCGTCTCCTTCCTGAGCGGTATGATGGCTGCATGGCCCCATGATGTTAATACTTGTGTACTATTGTTTGTACAGATGAACGTGGCACCTTAAGTCATTTGGAAACTGCTCCCAAGGATGAACCAGACTTGTGGAGGTCCACAATTGTTTTCTGAGGTCTTGGCTGATTTCTTATGATTTTCCCATGATTTCAAGCAAAGAGACACTGAGTTTGAAGGTAGGCATTAAAATACATCAACAGCTGGCCCCTCTGGTTCTAATGTTTACAGACTGCTCACTCTCGAATCTAAATTAGCCTTGACCAATACATTATTATCTCTAACTAGAGCCACATGGAATGGTTTGCAAAGCTGCACCAGAGCTACGCAGAGTATATACATACAGCTTAACTCTAATAGATCACATGTAATGTTCATAAACACTCTTAGCATTGTTAATAAAGTCACAGGTTGAAGCAAATTAAAAGAATAACACTTTACAGTGTGCATAATCTTAAAACAATATTATATCAAGCCCTGTGAGGCATGGTAGTCCACATCCTCCTGGCCCGAAGTGTTCTTTCATAGTCCCTGTTTCCCTTGCACATGTGCAAATCTCTTGGTCATGATTCACTTTTGCTATAGTCCTTGATTTAAGATAAAAACCATAACATCTAAAGAATGCCTTACCTGGTACCCAATGGTCTTGGATCTGCACCACTCCAGAAGGATCTGCTTGATACTGCTAGCACTGGATACTCCAAAGCTCTGAGAGCGCTTCAGCTTTGGTTTGGAATCCACAGGCTTGGGTCGACTAAAATAAGCAAGATCAAAGCAAGAATGACTTATTTAGAATGACTTAGCAGAGAATAAAAATTTCAAATGTTTGCAAGGACATAGAAGACTAGATGAGAAGATATACAGATCAGAAGATTCCATTACCTGTTGTTCTCAGAATCCAATCTCTCAAAAATTGACCTGCGTGCTTGGGCTCCTATGTTTCGAGGTAGAGTTTGGGACCTAACAAGCTCCCGTTTGCGCTCAGTGCCTCTACCAAATGATATATCTCCTGACATATCCACATTCCTGATACAGATGGATAGAGACAGCATTATTAGAATATACAACTCAGTTATGTGTTTTTTAATAGTTTTTCTATGTAAACCTGCTGCAGATGGACGTTTTTGACCATTGTGCTGCATCATGCTGCTTTTTCAGCATCTCTCACAGGAGCACAGCATTTTTTTTCGACAGTATGTCCGGGTTTAATACAAGAGCAGCTCAATCAATAGCATTTGTACCATAATGTTGATTACCGCAGAAAATATTTTCATTTTCTTTATATTTAAAAATCGTGGATACAGTAAATCACTTACAATGGAAGTGAATGGGGCCAGTCCATAAACATCAAAATACACATTGTTTATCAACAAGCATAAACATTATATGTGTATGCATGACTCTAGTGTGATAAAATCACTGTTCTACATGATTTTAGTGTGATAAAATCAGGTTTACCAGCGTAAAACCAACAAAGTTGTAATATTGTATATAACTTTACACTGATAAGGTAAGCAATTTAATCACACTAAAATCATGTTAACATGTATAATGTTTACATCTTGTGGCTATACCTTTGAAACAATGTGTATGTGACACTCTCAGGTCAGTTGAAGGGAAATGAGGAAGCAGGAACCAGCTTGCACTCTTTAAGGTGATTTATTTCGCTGTTGCTTTTCAGCTTAAACACAAAACTCATCAGTTTCACAAACATAAATTCACACACTGCAGTCATAAGTGTCAGGTTCTTCTCTCCCAACTGCCACTCTGGCTGCTCTTTATCTCTCTCCAGCTCTTCACTGTAACACAAAACAGCTGTTAGAGATAATTCCCCCCAGGTGCCAATCCTTACTGTTCTTCCTCTCCTAGCCTCGCTCTTCACAGATGTCGCTCGGCCGTATTTTAATGTTTATGGACTGTCCCCATTCACTTTCATTGTGAGTGCCTTTCTGCAACTGTGATTTTTTGCTTTTTTTTTTATAAACTAGAGATGAGTTGAAAATATTTTTTGTAGTAATCAATATTATGCCACAAATGCTGTTGATTGAGCTTAAAATGTATTGAACCTGGGATGTTTCTTTAAAAATAACTATGAAGATGCATTCTGTTCAATTCATTGCACTGCATCTAGCTTTTTGAAGTGCAAGAAAGCATTCAGTCAGAACGGCCCATTATCCTACGTTAAATGACGAGGGCAATTTGGCTAAAAAATTAGGCAATATTTGTTTTGGTAGGTCAACATTAGACGACTACAAATAGCAGCCAGGTATCATAGTGGTCAGCTTGCTCTGTACGCACTGGTCCGATCCATAATCAAACCCTGATCTGCTTTAAAGCATATTCAAACATGACCCACCTATCTGTATTGTGTGGGTAAAGCCCAGAGTAGGTCACTGTCTTGGCTGGTGCCGAAGATGCTTTCTCTTTGAATGAAACACCAGACAACACATAGAGTAAAACAGAAACAATGAGAAACTACCATTGATAAGCACATGCTGAATGTATGAGTCACACAGTAAACAGGAGTCTGAATGGTAATATTTGTCCTACCATTGAACCGTGGTGAACCCATAGTCCTCATAGGAGTTGGAGCCCATGTTTTCACAGATGATACTGTAACCACAAGACCAACACACAAATTTAGAAGCTAATTAGTGCATCTATAGCCTTACTTTGTGAAGCTGTGATGGCCTCAATTCTCATACCTGCATGAGCAGGAGGCTCAAATTGTGGTTGTTTGTCATTGTTGACTGGCTGACTGTTTGTCAGTGAATCTGTTATGATTGAGGGCATTGCTTGCATCGGGCTACCAGGTGACTCTGGACTCTTCATAACTGTAGAGTCAGCTACTTTGGTGGTTGCTGTAATGGGCAAGTGTGGCATTGCCATAGATACTGGGGTGGAGTGTTCCTGTGACACACCATTGGGTGGTGAGTTTCCCCTCAAAGGCATAGTGGAGTTTTCTGATTGGACAGAAGGAGAGTGAAATTGATTGTGGGTCAGCATGTTACAACTAAATAAACATAATTGTATAGATGCGTCCCAAATCGCATACTTCTGCACAATTCTACGCCATTTTTTAGTGTAAGTAGCGTGAGTAGTGTGTTGACACAAAAAATGCAACGAAGAGTACAACGAGTACCCGGATGATGTACTTCTTAAACAGAAATAGCGGAGTGAAGAATGTGGATACTTCATGCACTCAGGGCTCGCGGTTTGCCCTGCATAGCGGAAGTGGTGGGGTTACTTGTCATGACAAAACAATTGTAATTAATGGTGAATATGGTAACTACCGACAGTTCTGTGAAGACGGCACCATGCAAATGTGAGTTGAATGGTTTACCATCACTCCTTGCTGTGAATACAGTATGTTCATTATTTGAGATATACATTTTGGACTGAGGTAAGCTAACATGTTAAAGCTAGCGGCAACACATTGCATGCATGTGAAACGTCACTTCTGTCTGCTGAAGAATGGCAAATGCTTTCTGTGAAAATTCATATACTAGATGGCTGAGTACATTGTGTAGCGTGCAAGTGGACAGTGTATAGTGTGTTATTTGGGAAACAGCTTATGAGATCATGGGTAATACCTGCTGAAGACAAGTGTCCATTCTCTAAACCTTGGGTGATCGGTGCTGGATCCACTTCAATGGGCTCATCCCGCTCAACGCTCTGTAAGAGAGAAAGACAGCATTTACTGATTTGCTTAGAAATCAATCTGAATTTGAGCTTAGACCAGCATGAATTTCCAGGCTGGTTTATCCAGTTTATACTGATTTGGTGCTGGTCCAGCATCCAAAATGAAACATATGCAGGTGGCCAGATGGGGTTTCACTCTTTTGCCTAATAAATGTTTTCCAGACCTTGTTTACTCCTATGTTTTTACTCTTGGAGATATTTATCTGCAGATGCTACTTTTACAGCACCCTCTCTGGCCATCTCCTGTTGCAGTGCCATTAACAAGCCAGAAGAGCTGACAGAGACCTTGCAAGTGTTCATTTGACAGCTGACTGTATTTTAGTTGCTTTTTGAACCATATTTCTTCAAAATGTTTCTTTATAAGCACCTAACTATTCATGGCGATCAAAAGTATTCTTCGAACGCAGCTAAATTCAGTCATCAGATAGCTGTGCAATAGTATTAAAGGAATAGTTCTCCCAAAAATGAAAAGTCTGTCATAATTTACCCACCCTCATGTCATTCCATGTAATTTCTCACCAATAAGTTTGATGTGGACATGAGAACTTGCATTGCTTTTAGCACTAAGGAACTTACTTGAACACTCATGCCACTGTGATTGAGCTTCTCTCATAGCACTCATGAACGACTTAAATTTCGGGTTGTTTCTCACCAAAACCTTTTGTATGCCTTTAGAAGACTTGAAATATACAGTATATGATGCACAAGTCACACAACTTTGATACTTTTAGGTCCTTTTTTTACGCTTTAAAGTAAGGCATTATCCACGGTCATTGTATTGAAAAGACAGAACTGGATGTTCATTAAAACATCTCTTTTTGTGTTCCGCATAAGAAATAAAATCATATGGGTTTGGGACAACATGAAGGTTAGTAAATTCTGACAGACTTTTAATTTTTGGGTGAACTATTCCTTTAAATGTACTCAAATGGCCCTGTTTGTCACAAATGTACCCTGTATCAACACATAATGCCACTAAAAAAGCATTATCAATTAAACGAAGCCCAGTCCAGTCCTAACTCTGCACTATAAAGCTTAACTGGGATCCTGTTCTGGATAAGCAACAGGGTAAGAAACACCAGACAACTGATGTGATTATCCAATAAACCACAATCAGGGAGATGAAAGAGCCTGGCATTCACGAGTGGCTCTAAATACGTTCTTCAGGAAGGTACATTAGGCTGAAGTAAAGGAATGATGTAATCTAATCAAAGAATCCTGACACAATCTGATTGAAGGGTTCACTATGAGAATCACTATGGGGTCTAATGTTCAAAGGTGACTAATGTTGCCAGTCTCCTTTAAAAGTAAATGATGGCTTTGAATCAGGGCAGCTGTAGGTCATCAGTAAAGATATGGCTGCTTTGCTGGTCTGTTTTAATCTCTGATAGCCACTCTTCTGTGTGACCTAAATACACAACCTTAAATAATTAATAGACCATTTTGATACTATAGTGCCTTGAAGTTACACACTGACACATGAAGGTCACACTTGCTTCATTTACAATAGACATTAACCATCAAATAGTTGCAGATACAGATGTTTGGACTCTGAATATGAAAATTTAGCTGCACTGAGCAAACCGTTACAAAAGCAGATTGTCTTCCAAGGAGTAGCGGACTAGTTGAAGCAACCCAAAACAATGGCTTGACACATTTCAAGAAACTTGAATGCTGTCATCAATTAAGACAAAACGTGTGACGCAAATCTCGTCATCGACAGAGTACTCGAGCACTGAATGCACGTAGCCCGATTTTTCTAACCGCGTGTCTTTGAACGTTGAACGTGCAGAATGCGCATGCGTCTGGAATTATTTGCATAAATTGGTGGATCCACAAGGTGGCAACACTTACATTTTGAGCCGTTGTGGTCATGAAGAAGCAATAGAAGAAGATGTAATCACCGCTAAACATCAGGAGATGAAGGTAAAAATAACAACAGTGGATGTGCAAGTCAAGAGCGTATATGTGAGGAGGTCTGGAGATACCTGCATTTGTATAACTCAAGTCTGCAGGAATATAAAGACATCTTTATGGGTCTAAACTCCTGAAGAGAAAGTCCGGTGTCTCATAGCAGTTGTAGCACGCATGCACCAACCACCTGTTTATGTGCGCACAGTATATGGAGTTTACTTTGACAGGCTCGTGTTCGACTGTACACAGACACTGAGCATTCACATCAAAATGGAAGTATACATAGGGCTTTACTTTTCAGCTTATCTACCTTTAAAAAGCTCTTTTGTGAACAGGCTTGACTCACTAGCACATGCTAATATATGCACACCCATGCACAGTATACAGACACCAATATTAAGTCTCACAATGAAATGTGATTTCATGCATTGGCTACAATGATGCGTTTGCCTTCATGCTCTCTGAGGGAACATGTGCATGCATGTGTTCATATAACACAAAACACACAAGGGAATAAAAATTAGGCAAGCAATCGGGCAAACAGCTTCCTAAAGTTGTTTGCTCTTTTAAATGGAAATAGCTTCTTGTGAGTGAGATTCAAAGAGTTACTGGAAGAGGCCAGGTGACATCACATCACAAAAATGCTAGAGGTGTGTGCATTTATAGGGAAGTTTGCTGTGAGCAGCTGCTTGTCCCACAGAGAGAATGAGATCAGGGGAGACAAAATTCACCCCAGCCATGAAATGTATCCAACTCTTATTTGCTGGCTGAACACGCAGGTTCTCGGTTTAGTCCAATGTTGAAGTTGCAGTACTCCAAACTTCTGTTTCTGGACTACGACATGCATTAGTCTCAATAAGGACTATCTGCACACTCATGACCCCACCAGAATGTGAGCCCGCAGATAGACAACCTCCATTATTGCAAACCTCAGGAATTGCTTCTAAGGTCTTTTCGCACAGACCAAATTTTTGTAAGCCACTTGATAGCCTGCAGCCATCGTTCTAAGGTTTGCATCTGAAATTCCTTCCAAAATGCATTAGTTCAGGGCACTATTTTGGCAAAGGTCTGCTGCTGCTTGGCCCCAGGGCTAAATTAAGAGGTGTAGGGGGAATCCAACCACACCCATTTCACATGCTCACTGAACTGCACATCAGTTCCAATTTTTTTCCCTCTAGGAACAACAAATTACCCATCCCAGAGAGTGCCTCATCGCATTAATAGAGAAGAGCTATAAAACAAGCGGGGGAAACAAGGAGGTGGGGTAGAAAATGTGGAAAGGCCTTATATTCTTGAGTCCTCCAGTTACGCAAAAGAGGGAAAATAGGGGACAGTGCATCCCTTTGTCCTCAGGGAGGGTCACTTGTCCCCTGTATGTGCTGTCCCTCCATAACTGAAGACAGTGAAAGACAATAACGGCACTGTGGAGAGCAGTGCTGTCTCCCAGCCTAGACAAAATAGACACAAGAGGACTGAATGCAGCCCCTTCAGAGGCACTGTAATCACAGTCCTGTAGGTGAGAAGACTAGAAGAGGCCTTGAGGAGTCTTTAGTCTTTGTTTTGTCCTGCATCAACAATAGGCCTACATGAACCAAACGCCTCTACATGTGGTTATTATGTACAGTCCATTCTACAGCAGTGCTGAATAAAACAATGTACTCTCCTCCTTTCATATGTGTCTATAGCCGCAGCTTTGAGCATGCTAAATTATTTCAGATGGTGCAACAGCCAGGATGTGATGTCACGCATGAGGGTTTCTGATTTGATAAATAATACATCACTAATAACAAATTATATTATATTCTAGGGATGTCCCGATACCATTTATTTTGAGACCGAGTCCGATACCTGTTTTTTTACTCCTGAACTGCATACCAACAGTTTATATAAATGTTATCATCAAAATGGTGTTTCAAAAAAATTAATTAATTAAAAATGTAATTTAATGAAAGTATAACAATTCATTTTCAACATGATATTGTATTATTTTTATCAAATGAAATGCTTTTATTTAGAACCTCACAGCACAATCCAAAATACATTGGAGATATTTTTGTCAAATAAAGTGCTTTATAATGAGCATTTTATATTTAATCAAATATAAGATATTGCTTAAATATAATACAATTACTATTGATTTATTATTAGTAGTAGTAGCTGAAGTAGTAGTAGTAATAGTAGTAGTAGTTCAACAGTGAATATTACATTTCTGTAATACTTTTTTAATTTAAATTGAGCTTTTATTTTGGTGGAGCTTTTATTTTGAAGTGTTTCTGTGTTATGACCAAGGAGCTCACATAAGATGGGAGCTTCCCACTCTGGAAAAGCCGGTTGCTAAGTGACTCAAAGAGATTAATAAACTACAAAAGGCTACTATCTCTGTATGTGCCTCACGTTACAAAGTGAATTTGTTCACCATCATCTGCTTCAAACAGAGCGCTCGATGCTCATGACGGTGTTTCCCTGTATGAGCCATGGGGAGCTTTAAAGTCGCCATGAAATCAAAATTAAAGTTTTGCTGCTTTTAGTCTATATGTATTCCCTTTAAGGTCATCAATAGTGTACTTCCAAATGCTGACAAAATTCTTTTTCAGAAGAAATAAACATTTAAAATCAGCAGTCTCTCTCTTCCGGCTTGACAGACAGAGGCACATACATGATGACACAAATGATATGAGAAACTTTGTCCAATCAAATGCTTTCTATAACGAGAACACTCCCTCCCCTAGCGTGTCTGGCTGTGTTCTAACTGGCACTGATCATACCTTTGCAGGGTACTTCGAAAGGAGCACAGTCCATGCTGTAGGGTCAATTCCAAACAGATTTTACGATAAGAAACGCTTAAAAATGAGTTTTGACTTAACATTATCACCTTTCAGCCATCTGAAGCTCTCACAGTGGAGAGTAATTGTCTTCGTATGGAATAGGGCATAGGGATGACGACTTCTAAATAAGACATGCTGACGCCAAAGCTGGACGAAAGGAAACTCGCTGGAGTCTATTTTTCTGCAGACGGAGGTTTCTTGGAAATACCGCTCGAGTAATTGTTCTTTATTCTTTATGTTTAGTGTATTGTGATTCAAAACATGGACAAATTAGCTTCTACTCGCTTGTTTCCAGCCTTGTCCTAACGTAAACCAAGTCCCCGCCCTACATTTTTTTTCTTGTTCGAAAAGCTGTTTAACTCGTAAATACGTCACAATACAGTAATAAAGTCGGTCATAACTTCCGTTTCATGGCGACTTTAAAAGGTACGTGCAGCCGGCGTCGGCACCACACTGTCTCCACATATTCACAAGTGCTCACATTTGCAGCGCGCCGCTCATGCAAGCTAGATATTTATATCATTAAATCACAGCTTTTGCTGTAAAATAATCTCACTAGGACATAACGTGATTTTAATTTGTGAGCTGAATGTTTACGTAATGACATTTGTACGTCAGATGGTATCGTTTTTTGGTAACAGAGCATTTTTAGGAGTACGAGTAGATGAGCACAGTATCGGTACCGGGACATCCCTATTATATACAAAATGTTAAAATATAGTGTCTACTCACTGTCCTACCACAATAAAAACTTGCAGATTTAAAATATGTTTTCTTTGTATTGAGCCAAGAGGTCAGTGTGTGACGTTTCGACCCTCTATTGGTCAAACGTCTTCTCGTCACCGCGATTCACAGGTAAAAGTTCACCAAACTTGAACGTTTATCTGCAGCGGAATGCAAAATTTCTTCACATGAGCTTGCATTTCTGGTCTCCCATGTTCAGATGCATTTGAATGGGAGTAAATTGAGTGCAAATTGTAGTGTGAACATCTACACTGCGTCATATCACGCTATAACGACTTGCAGCTGTCTACACTGGATGCGTAGAAGTAAACATTCTAAAAAGATGTTGTGCACAGACAATCAGCTGTGAGCTGAAGCACCAAGCCGGTCCGTAAACTGGTGTGACGAGGCGAGGTGTGAATGAATTTGGCTGCAGGATAAATGTCCTACGTTTGTTCCCCTCTGCAAAACTGCCTGAGCAATGCTGGGGTGCAAAACAGAAGATTTTTTCACAGTAATGTAGTGTAATCTCTGAGTGATCTCAATGATAACTGAAATAAGAGCATAAAAAATGCAATGCAGAGTGTGGTGGCCCAAGCAATGTTTCTGCAAGACAGAAACAGAGGGCTGTTGTGTGTATTTTCAGAGGGAGATAGAGATGAATGCCGGTTTTGATGAAGTTCTATGTGTGTGTGGGTCTGATTTTAAACATATCTGGAGGGATATTCTTGCCTCTCGATGACATCTGATATTCTTGAATCGTTGTGGTGGCGGGGGAATGGAATGGAACATAAACAACAATAGAGGTCATGTTTGTGGGAAAACTCTGTAGGCTTCAGAAGGCTAATTCCAGTCTCTGTCACTCAAAATCCTACAGATAGCTAACTCTTACAAGGCCCTCTCTGGTATTAATAAGCCATGCTGATAGTGCTATTTATATTTTTCCATTGCACAAATAGCTGAGCTCACTTTTGGAGCAGGCGGAGTTCATGATCAGTCAATGCCAAGAGAGTGGATGTTGCTTAAAGGGATAGTTCCCCCAAAAATGAAAATTCTCATGTTGTTCCAAACCCATATGTGCACAAATGTTAGGCAGAATGTTAAGGACTGACAGCCTCAGTCTTTTTCTTTACAATGAAAGTGAATGGTGACTAAGTTTAAATTTCTGCCTAACATCTTCGACAGAAGAAAAAAGTCACACAAGCTTGGAACAACATGAGGGTGTGTAAATGATGAGAGAATTTATTTGTTTTTTGGGTTAACTATTCATTTAAGGCATAAATCTATGAAAAGCATATGAATCATGTTGTGACTGAAAAGAAACGTGTTTCCCACAATTTGACAAACAGTAATTTGCGGCTTGTTTTTCCTGTTTTTGTTTTTTACTGAGGTTGGAAGGTCAAAGGGGTGCTATAGGGCCTTTAAATTTGAAGCAGAGACAGACAGGGATGGAAGGCTCTTAAAACAGGGGTCTGTGAGGGTCTTGCTCTGTAATTTCCTCTGCAAACTCATGTGTGCATGGAGAATAGACCCAAACACCTGTTTTTCAAAGCTCCACAAAGCCTACAATTTCTCTCCTCTTACAGGAGGAATGGAAAGAAAACCTGTGCGAGGGAAACTGAGGGAGTCTTGTTAACACCTCTGCAGTGGGTGGACCTGACAAGAAGGATTCCTCCTAATATCTCAAGGAGTTGGGTGCAGTGGCGTAGCCAAGGGTGGGCCAAGGTGGGTCCGGACCCACCCAAATTAGACCCAGGCCCACCCCAAATATTAATGATTATTTTTCGACTTAGTTCACCCAAAATTGAAAATGTTCTCATCATTTACTCACCCTCATGCCTTCCCAGATGTGTATGACTTTCTTTCTTCTGCTGAACAAAAAATGAAGATCTTTAGAAGAATACCTCAGCTAAATCAAATAAAGACAGCATAAAATTAATCCATATGACTCCAGTGGTTTAATATATGGTTTAATGGTCTTCTGAATCAATGCAATCACTCTGAGTGAGAAACAGATCAATATTTAAATCTATAGATTTATAGTAAAAAAGGACTTAAATATTGATCTGTTTCTCACCCACACCTATCATATTGCTTCTGAAGACATGCATTTAACCACTGGAGTCATGATTACTTTTATGTGACCTAATGTGATTTTTGGAGCTTGAAAGGTCTGGTCACCATTCACTTGCATTGTATGGACCTACAGAGCTAAGGTATTCTTCTAAAAATCTTTGTTTGTGTTCAGCAGAAGAAAGAAAGGCTCGTTTGAGATGCCAAACGCCTCGCCTTGAAAGTAGACGAGCTTAGGCGGCTGCAGTCAGAGGAGGAGTGAAATAAGTGCTGTCAAGTCGGACAATTCTCACTTCTCGTAGTGGATCATACACCTTCGAGATCAAAATATCGCGGGATTCACATTCATGCACTGTTGCTGATAAAGTAGATATCATTTAAATTCTGATGCTTTAAAATGAAAATAAATATGAAGAAAAAGACACTCAATGTACATTTTATTTAATTTTGCTAATAAGACGTGTCTTTCCATCCATTTTAGTTTAATGAAGACACGTATTTTAGATATTTCAGAAATATGCTAAAAATCACATATCCCATACAGAGATCGCACTGTCAGAGTGTTGGGAATATTCACATATAATTTAAACACATAAAACATGATATTAGAGATAAACATTTTAGAAGAGAACAAAACATCACATCATGGTTGTTGTTGTTTTTTTATTTGTTCAATGCCATACGAATAAGAGGTATTTATACATAGTCACCATAATATTGTTACATTGCCAGACACAATATTTTACATACATTTTAGTTCTTTTAAAACTTTACATGTTTTTAGTGCTTTTTTGTTATTTGTTTAAGCCAATGAGCATTAAGCTATGTCGTCAGCAAGTTGTTTCCCATCATGCTTTCAGTTTGCGCAGCTGGAAAAATCCAACTGCTCCGCCTGGATCTTACAATTGCGTGCGTCTTCTTTGCGAGAAGACTTCTTTGGCATACGTCACCATGACATCACAGCAAGTCGGACAGATTTCTAACCAGCATGCACCTGTCGCTGATCACCGGTGATCGGTTCTGCACAGAACTTGCTCATCTCAAATGAGCCTAAAGTCATACACATCTGGGATGGCATGAGAGTGAGTAAATGATGAGAGAATTTTCAGATTTCATTTTTTTTATTATTGTGTTTTTAACTACCAATATAAGTGCAGTTCTTTAAGCTTCGTTAACACATTTTACCATATTTAAATTCATTTAGCAGAATTCCACAGAAATCAGCACAGAAAATGCACACACACACACACACACACACACAAAAAGATTTCTGTCTGGGGCCTACACCTCTGTAAACTACAGGTTTCTAATTGTTTTCTTTATTAGTGGTAGAATAATTTATTATTATATATGTTATTATGTTTAGGTATTTAAATGTTACTTAAATAGTTATTTTTATTATTAGTTATTTTATATTTTTTTGCTTATCTCTTTTTTGCTTTTGCATTGTACACTATGGCTTGTCTGCTGTTGTTTTTAAATGTGTTATACTGTATAAATAATCACTGACATGACTTGACTAACTGTGTATGTCCTGATGCATCGAGTTCCAAGAATCTTGAGAAACCTCTTCAGAATATATCTACGTGACCATGCAGTGAGTCCACTTCAACATGATTTGCAGCAGCATGAGTGATGAGAGTACAGCCCCACCTGAAGAAGGAGAGCACAGATTTGTGCAGTGGTCAAACATACCGCCTCAGGTCCGAGAGAGAACAGGGATCATGGGGTTGACCGTTCCAGGACTACACAGCAGTTTGCACCTAATATTTAAGAGCTTAGCCTGATTTAGACATTCTCGCCACCAGCTGAGATATCAACAGCTCTAGTGACAAACACATGGGCAAACACAAGCGGTAATATGACTCCATGCATAGTGGACAGGGCAAGGCTTTGTGGTCAATACCACAAGGACTGCATTAGACAGTTCACAAAGCCAAAGTGGGGCTTCCTCGCTTAAACTCTCGATCCATATGCATTCCTACTAGGTGGGACAATGGGTCCTGAAGGGCAGTGAGGTCATCCCGTAAACAGAGAATTAGTAACCTGTAACCACGGAGATGAAAATACATGGCATTGTCTGGAAGTAATTAGGAGAGCCAGGGGCAGCATGGGAGTGGCTGAATGCCTTTCTCGAGTCCCCAATCCACAATCCATTCTCTTTTTTCCACCCTCCCTCTCAAATTCTCTCCCTCTGTCCCTCTTTTGCTCTCTTTCTCACCCTCCCTTGCACTCTCTGTCTCTCTGTTCTACACACTACTGTATTAATAGCTGTGCAAAGGTTTTTGTTCTACTCCTTCTCTGCCAGGAATCCGTGCTGGACACGGAGATCCAGGCAGGGCGATAGGAGGAGATTAAATGATCTGTTCCATTGTCAGAGCATTGGCCCTGGGCCAGTGCTGGGCTAGAAATGCTCAACATATCTCACACGAACACATGCAAACCAACACACTAAACAGCACGTTCGACTAAGCTCCCGATAACCCCCAGAGCGTTTGTAAAACTATACAGCTGCATTTTCATATGCTTTGGTCTCATAAATAAAGGCCTGGGAGTACAGCAGCTTCTGCAAATGTAGACGCTTAAGTGAATCTTTGCAAACAAATGCTCATCCTTTAAGCCTTTAGAGGCCTGCTTGGCTACCTGGCAGACACTCCAAATCCAGAAAACTCACAACATCAAAACCGACTTTAAAGCAGAGCATGTCGGATCAAAAGACATTCCTATGAGCTTCATGTAACCAAAGTGAACAATTTTAAAAAACAGGTTGTCTTTCACTTTATTAGATGGCTATGCAGAATGAAAACTAGATGTACCGGCATTCTGGGTTGAGGCAAGCCAAAGTGAGTAGGGCGTTTTTCACACATGGTGCCAGTCAGAGCCAAACATGAGGGTTTTAAGAGCTATTATGGTCATACGGTGAAGACTGGCACTATGGGTTAGACCTGCCAATGGCAAGATAAATTTAACAGTCATAAATATTTCTTACTGACCATGAAACTGTATTTTGCATTATTTTTATAGTACATAAATACACTGTAAATTTAAAAAAAAAAAAAAATCCAAATTCAGTTTTGTCAGATAAACTCTATTTACTATCTAATGTAGAAAAAGTTGAGATTATTTAATAAAAATCAACAAAGTCAACTTTTATGCCATTCAAGTCATAGCAACTTGCATTTTTAAACAGTGAACACATACAATGTCAAGTTTGGTGGTGAAGGTAGAACTTACAGGCTTCTGAGCATGCTCAGTTTGATCACTGATGATCAGTCCTTAGGAGGCCATTTGTGGCAGAATTATATCAGGGAATTAAAAAACTGTTTCGACTCATGTCTTTAAGGATGCTATCCAGTAGTCATAAACATCTGTTAAAGTCATGGAAAAATCTTGGAAAGGAGAAAAGGAGAAGCATAGTGAAGGCAATACCCACAATCCCTTGTGCTTGAATTTATAACAGAAAACACAACATAGCTGCACACAAACCAGAGAGCAGAACTTACAAAACATGTCTGAAGAGTTTGTAGTCGAAAAATAAATGCATTTCTATGCCCAGCCTTATTTGTTTGAACCGTAGTCCTCAATCAAACAGAGAGATGGGGCTGAAGGTGGCTACACACACACACCCACACAGATGCTACAGTCAGACAGAGAGTACAGGAGACCACAGTTCTTTGGAGATTTCGCTTACCGAAAGTGAAGTGAAAGAACCAGAGAGAAAGGCAGAGGGAGCAGAAAACAGTCAGTAGGTTTAACATTCTCAGCCAAAATCAAGTAGTTTTAACTGGCAAGTGAGATGCTGGCTTCAATATAATGTTATCAGATTGATTTTGGACTGTTGACTTAAATGCCCCACCTCGCGAGCGGCAGTGTTACTACTGTTGCTCTTGTATAAGGAGCTCTAAAGCTCGCGTGCAGACTCATGAATGCGCAAAGATCGATGGTCGGTCAAGAGTTTCACTTAATAATACATTCGATTTAGGTTTGTTTCTCACCAAATCTTATCGTATTCCTTCAGAACAAGACTTGAGTTGCATACAATAATTCATTAGACTTCTGAATTATACTTTTGTGTCTTTTCGAAGCTTGAAGAGGTGGTCACCATAAACTGCCATTGTATGACTTCACTGAGAACAATGTTATTTTTTACACAATTTCTCCATTTGTGTTAAAAAGAAGAAATAAAGTAATATGGTGTTATAACAACACAGAGGTGAGTAAACAATGACTGAATTTTTATTCTTGGGTGAACCCTTTAAGTGTGTTTTGTCAAAGCATGCCAATTTATGAGGATATAATAATTAGTAAATAATCTGTTTTGAATTAATACTGTAGATGTTTTAGCTCTATGCTTGTTTTTAATTATGTTTTGTTGTAAAAAGTTGTGTTTTGTCACCATCAGGGTGATAAGTGTTCACTTTGATTACGTTTCTTTAGTTATTAAGTTGACTTAACTTCTAAAAGTTTGAAGTAATTGTAATTTACACCAACTTTTAAGTTGGACCAACTATTTGGTATCTTGGTGGGACTGACATAATCTTATGAGGAAATGTAGATCTGCTTAATAAAGAATAATGTTTTTATATTATTCTCAAGAATATTAAAAGTTATGGACAGCTGTAGTAAAAAAAAATACTGAACTTAATAAACCACTGATATTTTTGAGTTTGCTGAATTTATTGTATTAAGTTAATGGAACTTATAATCCATCTTCAGTTGTTAAATTGGTACAGCTAATTTGCCTGAAGTTGAGGAAACTCAAAAATGCTTTGCAGCTGGTTGCCTTACTTTTTTTTTAAGTTAACTCAACTATTTTTTTACAGTAATATTTGTCCTTGTGACAATTAAATTATTTAGCTATTTTTCTTTGCTTATTAATGACAAACTGTGCAGGTCATTGTGTTGCTCACTTAGATGTTGATGGCTTAATGTGAGGAATATTTCACATATGTGCCACCACATGCCGTTCTGAGAAGGAAAGAAAGAAAGAAAAAAAAAGAAAAAACGATTAGGCCTGTAGATCCCAGATTTCTTCTAAAAGTACAATTTGTCTGAAGACTTTGAGACAGTTTTCTTAAGTAGATGGTTTGATTTGAACCGTGCATGTCACTTACATAGCAAGGATGTGACTCTTCTTCTTACAATGATTTAAACCATGTATTATGTTGCAATTCCAAATAAAGTTTGCAGGCAGACACCATGAATAACATTTTATTTACTCACCAGTGCCATTTTTTCCAGCATTTGACGCTTGGCAAGTGTTATTAAAGGAAAAAAGGCCATAGATACACATGTATAGTGTATATAAACATGTCATAGAAGGTATAAATGTTTAAAGACATGTCATAACATGGTGACAAAACAACTCTGAATATAAGTTTCTTTGCCAGTTTAAAAGTTGTTTATATTCTTCAAAAAATACTTACAATATCACTTAAAATCAAGCGACGTAATCATAGTTATGTAAGTGTTCTTGTGTCTCTGTGGGTGCCTGCATGTGTCTGTATCTTTTACTGAGATTCTGAGTGTGCTCTAACAGAGTTTCCACAGATAACAGCCATATAAATCTTATCTTTCTCCCACCTCAATCTCCACTCTCTCCCTAACATGCCCTGCAGCCAAATACACACAATCGCACACACACACACACATACACGTCCTCCAATGGGAGTCAAAGTGTTTGACATTTATAATGCAGCGCTATGTTGAGGCACACTAGGATGGAAGATAACCCACTGACCCTCAAACAATTTATCCACATCACCAATCAGTTAATGAAGGGAAGAAACTTTCCTGTGTTTGGGGCGCAGATGATGTAATGTGAATGTGTGGTGGGACGGGACCCATTCCACAGGTGTGGTTCCCATCCAAGCACCTGTTTTCTCCGCTAACAAAGCTGTGAGCCAAGTTTGAGACTCCATAGGGGCCTAGCCATTCTACATCTACAGCAAATCCCGGTGGAGAAAGGGAGGAGGAGGGTGTCCTGGGTATTCTTCAAATCCTGACTCACCCAGTGTACTTCAAATGAGGCAGAATGTTGACACAATGGCTCATTGAAACCGCAGAAATTCTGCGGTAATTGGCAACAGTGGTGCAGGACTCCTCTGTGGAGATGGCACAAAGAGGGTGCAGAGCAAAGGCATTCTGCTGATCTCTCATCCTGAACTCGGAAAGGGGAGAAGAACACAAGATGTTCCCACTACAAGAGGGAAAAATGGGATAACAGGGCAATGGGGACCACAGTTTGAGACAAACTTGGAAAAACCACAAGACTACGAACTGTAGTGAAAGAGGCTGAGTGTAGAGTGACTGAGAGAGAAAGAGAGCAAAAAAGGGTTATATATTTGCATATCACGTTATATGCAAATACAACATTTAATTTCTGTAATGCTAATAATGTTTGGCAGCAAAATTTTGATGCAGATGATGTGGCTCATACTATAAACTAAAAACAGTTGATATGCCAGTATTTTGATTACAGCAGTGGAACTTTCGACCTACAGTGGACGTACAAATTGAGGTACAAAAGGCAATAGAAGTTATGTTCTGCATTTTCTTTGTTGACAGTGTTACATTTAAAAAACAGAAATAAAAACAAGCTAAATGGGAGAGAGAACAGATTCAGCAGTAGTGGGAGAATATATAGCAGGAGAATATAGAACTCACTACTTGTAACGAGGATGACTAGGTGTCCAACATCACAATACAAATGTTTGATTTAATTTGCGTCACTTTGCGCATCTGCTTATTGAAAAGACATACTAGTTTCCAGCAAGATATATGAAGTTTTGTTAAAGGGTTAGTTCACCAAAAAATGAAAAATTATCTCATCATTTACTCACACTCATGCCATCTTGGATGTGTATGACTTCTTTCTTCTGCAGAACACAAACAAAAATTCTTAGAAGAATTTATCAGCTCTGTAGGTCCATACAATGCAAGTGAATGGGGATTGGTCCTTTGAAGCTTCAAAAAGAAATAAAGTGAGTATAAAAGTAATCCATCAGACTCCAATGGTTTAATCAATGTCTTCTTAAGTGATCCAGTTGGTTTTGGGTGAGAACAGACCAAAATATAACTTTGACAGCATCTTGACAGCAGTCTCCTTGGCGATCATGAATTCAAGCTCGATTACACTTCCTATAGCGCCATCTAGCGCTCTGTGCATTCGTCAAGCACTAGGAAGTGTAATCAAGCTTGAAAATCATAATTGTGCCTTTAGACTGCAATGGCAAAATGTACAATGAAAAATGAGTTGCATTTTGGTTTGTTCTCTCAGAACCAACTGGATCGCTTCTGAAGACATTGATTAAACCACTGGAGTCCTTTTGGTATTACTTGATGGATTACTTTTATGCTGCCTTTTAGGGTTGTGCAGTTTACCGGTACTAACAAAGCATCGTAATACCAAAAAAATGTAAACAGTATGATATCATCTTGTTGCTAATTTAGGTACAATATTAAAGTAAGCTATCATTGGCAAATAAGATGTGACAAATCTGAGATGAAATCAATGACAATTTGGAAATAAAATAAAAAAACATCTGGATATGAACAAGTGCGATCATTCAACAGCAGAAGGATGTAATTTAATGAAATAATATACAGTCACATGTGCTGCACCCTACAAAATGAACAAGAGCTGCCGCTCTGCTCTGTTTTATGATTCACACAAACATGCACACGGGCGCACGCATGCGCACTACTGGTGCTTAATTTTCATGGAATGTGTTTAGAGTTTAAATGGCTGTTAACACTTAAATGAACTCCTCCGGTGCAGCTCGGAGATTTCAGCTCAAGAGTTGTGACAGGATTATCCCAACATTAATGTAAGCTTGATATAACTACCCCGTAAAAACAGGAAGAACTCAAGGGTCTGTCAAAATAAAAGTCCCGCTAACATGAACGCTCTATTCAAATGGATGCGTGAAATTGAAGGCAGAAAAATATAACTACTGAATAACAATTTAATATTCAAAAAGTAGCAATAATATTCATAATAACAATTATGTAATATTAAATGGTTGTATTATTATTATTATTATTATTATTATCCTTAAGCAATATCACAAACGCAAGTAGCCTTGTGCCACAGGTAATCAGATTTTGTTTTCCATTAATGTTTTCATTAATACTGTGAAGCTCTGTTGTGCCACATTTTATTTGACCAAAAATAAAATTTACATTTTTTGTAAAAAACAAAACAAAACAAGTATTATATTTTTATTTGATTAAACTGTATGTATAAATTTGATTAACACCATTTGATCATGACATTTAATTAAAACATTTAACATGGAATCTAGAAAATTTAAAACAGAAAACGCATCATTTGTATCTATAATACTTTATGCAGTTCTTTTAATCGTCATTTTCTGTGTAATTTCATCAAAAATCTGAGGCTTTGTATTTGTTGATTATAGTATCGATTTAGTATCGATACCGAGGTACCAGGGCTGGTATCGTACCGAAGCCAAAATTTTGGTATCGGAGCAACCCTACTGCCTTTATGTGCTTTTTGGAGCTTCAAAGGTCTGGTCACCATTCACTTGCATTGTATGGACCTACAGAGCTGAAATATTCTTCTAAAAAACTTCTTTTGTGTTCAGCAGAAGAAAGAAATTTCATACATGTATGAGGGTGAGTAAATGATGAGAGAATTTTCATTTTGGGGTGAACTATCCCTTTAACTAGGAGTAACGTTTACATATGTGGCCTGGACAACCACATGCATTACACTTGGCTGGGTCTTGTATGTGTTTTTCAGATTACTATGCGTAATCGCTGTCCATCTTGAATGTGTCATGGATGGTATTTACACTTGGTCTTTTCATGATCCGATAGCTATCTGCACAGTAAAAATGCTTGAAGTGACCAAATGTAAATATCCCTAAAGATATGAGGACTGGAGACAGCTTTTCGTGTGAGTCAGAATGATAGGTTGCTTGAGAGACAAGAACAAAAACCGGCACAGATACAGTGGCGGCAGTCTGAGATAAAGTGCAGGATCAACTGTTAGTTACCCGGAACAGAAAGTACAACAAGGCTCTGACAGATTCAGACAGACATGGAGTTAGAAGGAAGAGTGTGAGATAAAGACTGATACTCATGATATCTGCAGGTGCTCATAGCATAGCCACGTGGAGACAGGCTAGCACACATCCCCACGTGGAGTTTTGCTGACTTTTTGTAACTGTGTCCTTCAGGCTGTGACTCAAAGCAAAGGGAGTGGTCTACAGACCTGCCACAACAGTCTCTGTATGTTTTACAAGCCCGGAATGCAGCTCTCTCATTATGTGGTTGGCAGGTGTGGATGTGGCAGAGAAGATAACAGCCTTGCATTCTGTTTCCACTGACACTCCACTCATAGCCAAAATCAACTGCTCTCCCAGCTTCTAAGATTTTGATTTATAGCTAAAGTGTATACACCACTGCACCACTAGCATCCCCAAACGGAACTGCAAAAAGATAATTGTTTTCAAACAGGTTTCCCAAACATTTCCCAGTCCGCCATTGGTCAAAAACAAATAGTCCCACCCCAAACACACACCATTGGTTGAGACAGTGTTGCTGTATCGAGCCAGCCGGGATGCTCAAATAAACAGAATTTCAATTTTTTGTTTTAAAGGAGGGATGAGTCAAATGTATTTTTTGTGGTAATATTATGCCACAAATGCTGTTTATTGACTTGTATCGAACTGGATTGTATTGGAGTATTCCTTTCTAACTGACCTAACCCTTAAAAGTGTTTTTGTATTTATTTTTTAATTTGTTAATTTTTTTACCTAATGTAAGACATGTTAAATAATATTTTTGACTTGAATAAAACCAGTTCGTTTAGATATTACCACATTAAGAATATTTTTTTTTCAGTGTATAAGAGAAAGTATTTTACAATTGAAAAAAAAAAAAGAAAAAAAAAATCTAAGCTAATCTTTTTTTGTTTTTGTTTTTGTTTTTTTTGTTTTTTTACAAACATATCATCTAAAATATGCCACACAAATAAGACCTTATGAAATGCAAATGAAAGTATTTTGGTACTTCATAGAATAGCTTTAGTGGACATTAAGAATAGACATAGGTGTAATGACACCGTGAAGTTTCAAGTTTTAGTGTCTTTGAGTTTTACTCTGCAACAGGCAGCAGCTGTTAAAGACTTAAAACTGACACGTTGTACTACTTGGGAAAAGCAAGACAATCTCAAACAAAATAGAGCAGTTAAACAATCTGACTACTGAACAGAGCCATTACTGGTCATGACAGCACCAAAAGGAAATGTCCTAAAATATCCCCTACTTGGTAGAATTTACAGTATAAATATGGGAACTATAAACTCTGAAATAGATATCAAATAAGACATGTGCTTTGAATGAATGACGTCTGTTAAAACTGCCTCATGGATATTTGATCAATTAAAATATAAAAGAAACATCTGGATTTTAAGAAAATTTTGAGGTAATTTGTTTTTTATTAGATTGGTGGAGGAACAAATGTGGACTTATTTATGGGCAGTTCTGAACAAAACTAGAACACATTTTCCATTTGAAATAAAATGTAGTAAAATGTGGTACTTGTAGCTGTGTGACTATGGCAGTTTGGAGGCAAATGAATAGAAGTATTGGTGACATTTTTCACTTTCTAAATGTCATTCCACATTTGTCAAACAAAAGCAAAAGTCCTGAGACATGTTCTGCCATCACACAAACATTCAATTATTCTGTATATGTGCTCTAGCTCTGGACTCCTCTATATGTCTAAATATTTAGTTTTCCATGTAGGGTCATTGGAGACCCTAGGTATGTAAGTGTCATTTTTTTTTTTTTTTTTTTTTTTATTGCACCCAAAATGATATTTTTATGATTATTTCCTATCTATATAAGTTTACTATCACAGGATATCTATTTCTTTGTTTATTACAAGAGAAATGAGTACTATATTCATACAAATTAGGAATTATGACTACTATATCACGTTGATTTTCTGTGCAACAATGGTAAATTATCAGTATTCAATATGCGTGTACACATAGTGTACATATTATACATGTTATTTCTTATTCAAGGTGACACTGTTGTTTCAGTGACTGGCTTGAATTACATTTTACATTGCTATTTGATGAAGAAACAACATGGAAGTAAACTATAGCAAGTACAACACATGAACAGTATGATATGACTATTGTTATTTGGGTGTACTACTGAAAATATGTAAGTTGTGAATCTATTTAGACTCAATAAGTGCCTGCAAAAATATTTATTAAACTTATGTGTAGGTTATGTGTATCTTATGTGCTATGTGTAGCTCAGTATGTTTTTGACAGCCAGTTGCATCCATAAAAATGTATTTTTCAGTGTGACTGTAATGAATCCTACTCTAGATTTGTCCAGATTTGTTGCATTTCCTCTTTGATATATGAAAAAGAAAACATAAAAATATAGTTTATTCTATTACTTTCTAATTTTCTTGAAAATATTTTGAAAATTTGACAATATCTGGGCATTCTGTAGATCCATTTGTGATAGATATAAGTGCCAAGTCTCTAAAGACTCAAATATGTAAGAGTGTTTGGTGAAATTCCCATGCATTTAAGGGTTAACAAACTTGAAAACTTAATGGACATCAAGATTTTAACTGAAAAATGACTTAAATTTCAGGTTGTTTCTTACCAAAACCTTTCGCATGCTTTCTTAAGACTTGGAATATAATGCACAAGTCACATTAACTACTTTTATGATACATTTGAGGACTTTTTTAAGCTATAAAGTGAGTCACTATCAACTGCTATTGTATTGAAATCCTTAACATCCTTCATGCTGTGCATAAGAAAAAAGTCATACGGTGAACATATGGTTGAACTATTCCTTTAAGGGTTACATTAAGTACAAATAACTTTTAAAGGTAACAACTGCATGTTACCACTTTTTACTGTGTAAAACACACATTCTCACATTTCACAAACACATCCCAAATCCCTGATCTTGTCTACTTACGTTAGTTTTGCTGGTGACGGAGAAGGTTGCTCTGCTGGAGAAGCGTGTGGTGGTGGGGCTGGAGGCTGAGCCGCTGGCAGAACCTGTCAGAGCTGCCACACTGGGGGCCGTCACACTGCTTAATGAAGGGGGTGACCGGTGCCCTGTGGTGCTGCTATTGGTCTGTGGTGGTGCTGATTCTCCAGAGAGGAGGGCGCTTCTGTCACACACCGACCCCGTCAGCATCTCCACCTGTCGGGTCAGGGCCTCTAACTGGCCCCTGAGCTGCCGGTTCTCCTGCTGCAGTTGGGCCACGGCTCGGCCCAGTGGTCCACTCATATGAATGGTCTCTTCTAGCCTCCGTTCGATGCCAAGCTTGAAAGCACTGACGTCCACGTGGATCTCACGTACGGCATCCCGCAATGTGGTTTCGTAGCGGGCTAAAGCGGCACACACCGTCTCCCCTTCTGGAGAGCCCTCGGGCACTGACGCCAATGGGCCTGCGTCCATCTCTGCTTGGAGTACAGGTACTGCCACCTTCCTCCCTATGTTCCCTTATCCAGAGTCCAACAGCTGTTGTTATCCCTGTATAGTATATCTTTAATATTGTTTAAAGTCCCAGATCCATAGAATCCACAGGGATCAACCATAAAGATCTGTTAAAGCAAAGCTTAGTTAGCAACAAGCTCCACCGGCTTACTCAATTAATAACAAACAACTTAATTTAAAACCTTTAAAAAAACTAAACTAATATAAAAGAGAAAGTAGATGCCCTTCTTTTCTTTAACAGTGTTAGAGTGTGTGTATGTTAACATACCTGTAACTTTGCTCTGAGTTTCAGGATGAGTCCTGCGTTATTTCCCAGTTGTGTGAATGAGTGTGAAAGCTCTGCCCGCCGTGCTGTTTTAAAGTACAGCACTCACAGTCATGCTAACCTCCTACTACTCCTGCAGACCGGGGGAGGGGACATGAGAAAAGAGGAGGAGAGATCCTGCTCCATTTTATCCCAACTCCCCCTCCTTCTTTCCACTGTATTTGTGTTAATCTTCACTTTCACAACACAGTGCACTGTCTGCTCTCCCTCTCTCTCACACACTCTCACACACACTTTTCCTCGCTCTTTTGTCTGACAGATAACTGCTCATCCAGATCACACTGATTGTCTCACTGTATCACCAGTGCTGTCTTGTCCTACATCAGAGAGGAACAGACATGTCTATTGTTTTGACTGTCTCACTTCCACTAATTTTGGAGTGATGTGGGTGGCTGGGGTCACGAAAAAACAAGATTCCACTCTAAAGGTTTTAAAGTGCCTGTCTACACCATAAAAAGTGAAAATAGGCCGTTTTTAGCTTTACATAGAGCTATTTCTACCTGATCTGAACCTTAAAAACATACACAGGTTGGGGGGCCTGCGTAGCTCAGCAAGTAAAGACACTGACTACCACACCTGGAGTCACAAGTTCAAATCCAGGGCATGCTGAGTGACTCCAGCCAGGCTTCCTAAGCAACCAATTGGCCTGGTTGCTAGGGTGGGTAGAGTCACATTGGATTAACCTCCTCATGGTCACTATAATGTGGGAAATGGGCATGCCAAATTAGGGAGACAATATGCAGGTTAATTCAGTCACTTTAAAGAAACAGTTCACACAAAAATTTAAATTCTGTCATCATTTACTCACCAGGCTTGTAAAATGTAACTCTTATATGTCATTCAAAACCTGAATTTAATATCAAATTTCTTCTGGCATGCGCCAAGGAGAGCTACTGTTGGGTTGATGTCAATATTTTCAGTGAATAACAACTTATATTTCAGTATGTTTCTCACAAAAAGCTATCATATGACTTCAGAAGACTTGGAATATAATGTACAACTCTGTTTCAGTTTTGGGATTCTTTTATGGTGCCAATTCATTGTAATTGCATGTAAAAGAGCGACCAGTACATTCTTCAACATTTCTCTTTTTGAGTTCCATTGTGAACAATAAGTCCTTTTCCTTTCCTACTTTTGGGCCCTTTTTAAGCTTTAAAGTGAGTCACTATATCCTGCCATTGTTTTGAAAAGATCGACCAAGATATTTATAAAAACATCTTTTGTGTTCTGCTTAAGAAAGTTATTTAAGTCCCTTTTTTTTAACCATAAATATTTACTTTCACTTTCAAAATATGAAAGAACGTGAAGGTGAAAGTGGAGATTTATAGAAAGAAAAAAAAAGAACTTAAATATTGATCTGTTTCTCACCCACACCTATTATATTGCTTCTAAAGATTTAACCACTGGAGTTGTATAGATTACTTTTATGCTGCCTTTATGTGATTTTTGGAGCTTCAGTGTTCTTTCGCCATTCACTTGCATTGTATGGACCTACAGTGATATTCTTCTAAAAATCTTTGTTTGTGTTCTGCAGAAGAAAGAAAGTTATACACATCTGGGATGGCATGAGGGTGAGTAAATAATGAGAGAGTTTTCATTTTGGGGTGAACTATCCCTTTTAAATAAATTTGTTAATCTGAATAAACATTTTATTAATTTAGATTTACCACATAAAGCACAATTTTAGGTTGCATGTCCATTTTTTTTTTTTACAGTGTAGCCTGCCATTGCATTTAAATACAATGGCTGAAGTCATTTAAAAGTGGATAAAAAGAATTCAGGTCATTCCCTGGTGAATTCTACTATTCTTTGTACTTTCAAAGAAGTCAATGTCTTATCATTTCCAAATTCAAATAACTATCTCATGATCAATCAGTCAGTGGATCTTTAAGATGTTTGTTGATTGGATTTCAACAGTTTACTGTTTAGAAGAAAAGTGGGACATAATGGATTTTAGGAAGTGGGGTGTTGTGTTTGTGTCTATGTTTGTCTTTGTGGGTGGAGGGATGAGAGCAGAGCTGCACCAGAACCCAGCAGGGCAAACAGCCCTAATCAGATAATGAGGTACAGGGGGGCTCTAGATTGTGCTGAGGCTTGGACGCTAACGGCCTGTGGCACACCCCCTACAATGAGTCCAGGCCAACGGACTGAAATAACTTTACATTCCAGCCTACTGTTTACTGTAAACACTGGGAGCCACGGGAGAGTGTAGGTGATTTATCGTCATACACATTGGACATGTGCTCATCAGCTTTACATAACAGGTCAATGTGTGAAAATTACACACATGAGCCAAAAAGGAAGGTGCCATGCTGAGAAACAGGTTATCTATTAATCTTTCAGAGCTGTCCAAAAGATATCTTGATCCAATGACAGATCTAAAAATCAGTTGCTAGGAAAAGCAGAGAAACTTCAAAAAGCCTCTTCAGAATTTCATACTATGCCCTAAAAGATAACCATTCTTAACCAGTATATCTGTCTTGTTTTCCAAGACAAAATTATCTTTTCCAAGAAACTTACATAAGATTTTAAGACCTTATAGATATTTTTTTCTTACCCCATCGGTAAGTTGTTTTGAGCATAAATCTTACCAAATGTAGTGAGGTTTATGCTTTAAAAAACGATTTGCCAATGGGGAAAGTAAAATAAATGTAACTGAATTTCAGTTTCAATATATTCTCCAAAAACATGTTTGCTTCTTGAGTAAATATATCTTATTTTAAGATTTATTTATTTTTTTACTGGAAAACAAGACAAGAATTTCAAGAGCCTCTTCAGAATCTTCAAAATATGTCCCACTCTACAAAAAAATATAAAAATTAATAAATAAAAAATTCTTAACCAGTATTTTACTCTTGTTTTCCAGTAAAATAAAAATACAAAATAAATAAAAATAATTTAAAAAAAAATCTAAAAATTCTTAAAACAAGATACATTTACTTGAGAAGCAAAACTGAAAAAAATATATAAAGATTTGTTTTTAGAAAATATATATTGATTCACATTTATTTTTATTACCAAATAGTTTTTTCCCTGTCTTAAACGTAAACAAAGTGTAATTAGGTTTATGCTTAAAGCAAGAAAAAAAAACTATTTGCCAATGGGGTAATAAAATGTAATTAATTTCAAAATATACTGAACACTGCAAAGTTCGTATCTTACAAAATTTTGTTTCTCATGCAAGCATAGCTTTAAGGATTTTTTGATATTTTTACTGGAAAACAAGACAAAGATACTAATTAAGAAAATGTTTATTTGCAGTGGGAAGTCTGTCTGTTTGAAATCTCTGCCAGTTCACTTTAATACCAGACTCTGAGCAGCTGTTTTTTTCCCTCCCCTTCCCCCTTCCCCCTTCCAAATATGATTTCCATCTTGCAATGATGTCAGACTTTCACGTCAAGCTTGGATAGTAAATGTGTCTCAAGATCAGCAACAGGCGCAAGCAGGAACTGCATAATGCTGGACTTCCCTCTGCCAGTTTGTTATGGTATCTAATGCAGGCAGCATCTCTTTTCCTTCACCCTTATCTGCTCCTGAGAGAGATGGTTGCGATTTTCAGGAGAGGAGATCGCTGTAAACCGAGCGGAATGGATCAGACACGCTCTTCGGAGAAGTAGCACTGAGTAGGACCCGTGCAAGACCTCACATGCTCATGTAAGGCCTCTTATCTGAGAGGAGATCAGTCATAGTGATAACTTGTGCAGGTATTGCAACACTGAGATGAGAGAAGGATGTGACCAAGACAAAACTATGACACAGTTTTAACTGATTTCCTATGGAGCTGTTGAGCCCCAGGGATTTTTGCATGTTAGGCAACCACAGCTGTCATACAATCCTGATATGACTCACCAAGTAATATATTGTCTGATTTGAAAAATACTCATGTACAAAGCCATTGTGACAAATTTATGCCAGACATGACAAACAACCTTAAGGCAAACAATGGCATCTGCTTATTACTGAAAGATAAATATCACTGGTTTGTTTACTTCCAGTAATCTAATAATTATGTTGGACACTATCCTTGGCTGATATTACACACAAGAGACTTTTTTTTTTCTCTGTCTCTGAAAAATATTACCAACTATGTTAAATGTTTTGATCTTTTATAAACTGTTTGTTAGTTGACTTCCAAAATAACCAGCCTTTTCTCATTCGGATAATGCGGAATGCTGGGAAACATGTAGTAAACGTAAAAGTGGGCAGCTGAGTTAACCGCAAATCATGAGTTCTACGTCACTAAACTTTAACATACACCTGTTGAACCGCTAAAGCTTTGGAGCACACATTGGTTTCCTAACCACATCCAGCCACGATGACATACTGACTGAAACTTCTCCCATTCACATTGAGAAAAATGTCAAACCATAGTCAAAAGTAAAATGTCCTCAGTTTGAGTGAAATAAGGGCTCTGGTGTCCTGAGGAAAGATCTAACCCATGTCTGGCTTTCATCTGCAAGATAGCTGTTGACAAACCCCTGATCCTTCTAAAAAACAAAACTCCATCCATTTTCCTGAAAACAGGTTTGCATAGCCATTACATCAGAGTTTCCATGGGAACCCTAAAGTCCAAACACGTCCAAAAGAATAACAGGGTGCTGATGATGTCATCGTCGCTTTAAAGTCAATTTAATTAAGCACACATGGTGCCAAGTAACAGAGAGGGAGAGCTTTCGAAGCAGACGAGAGAACAATAAAACTGGTTTAAAGTTATTTTTTTTATATATATATTCTTGGCATTGTCTCTGAGGCATTGAGTAGAGGCAGTTTCTGGCAAGCTGAATGTGAGTTATGGCTAAAATGTGATTATATTGTGTCTGAAGCAAAAAAGGCTTCATTAAGGCTAACGCAAACCATTCATTCTTACACATCAGATCCAAAATTATCTTTCTGCCACAACTTCCCAATGGCAAGTTAATTGAGAAAATTTACCGGCCATAAATATTTCTTAACAGCCATGAAACTGTATTTTGTATAGTTTATTTTTATAAAAAACATATGTTTGCCTTATGACAATGTTATGAAATGTTTTTTCCAAGCATATTAGTGACAAACAGCGCAGGTCAATTGTCACTTGCAGTATCACTGGTGAAACTGCACCTTTCACAAAAATGCTAAAGGAATATTTCGGGTTCAATACAAGTCAAGCTCAATCGACAGCACTTGTGGCATAATATTGATTACCAAAAAAAAAACTTTTTGACTCATCCCTCCTTTTCTTTAAAAAAAGCAAATATCTGGGTTACAGTGAGGCTCTTACAATGGAAGTGAATGGGGGCAATCCATAAACATTAAAAAACTCACTTTTTCAAAAGTATAGCCACAAGACATGATATGTGTGTTAATATGATTTTAGTGTGATAAAATCACTTACTAACCTTTTCTGTGGAAAGTTAATAGCCAATTTTACAACTTCGTTGCCATGATGATGTAATGTTTACAAACCCTAAAACGACTGTAAAAATTTAAAGATTTAAAGAACTTAACAGCTTAAACAATACATGAGTTTTTACAGAAGAATTAATGTAAATGCTTTTATAAAATTATGAGCTTCACTTTTCCATCTTTAAACCCTCCAATAATTGGCCCCATTTACTTCCATTGTAAGTGCCTCACTGTAACCTCCATTTTTGGTTTTTTTATTTTTTTATTTTTTTATCCCCTTTTCTCCCTAATTTGGCATGCCCAATTCCCACTGCTTACTAGGTCCTCGTGGTGGCACAGTTACTCACCTCAATCCGGGTGGCGGAGGACAAGTCTCAGTTGCCTCCGCTTCTGAGACAGTCAATCCACGCATCTTATCACGTGGCTTTTTGTGCATGACACCGCAGAGACTCACAGCATGTGGAGACCCATGCTACCCTCAAAGATCCACGCACAACTTACCACACGCCCCATTGAGAACGAGAACCACTAATAGCGACCACGAGGAGGTTACCCCATGTGACTTTACCCTCCCTAGCAACTGGGCCAATTTGGTTGCTTACGAAACCTGGCTAGAGTCACTCAGCACGCCCTGGATTCGAACTCGCGTTCCAGGGGTGGTAGTCAGCGTCAATTCTCGCTGAGCTACCCAGGGCCCCAATTTTATTTTATTTTATTTTTTTAAAGAAAAGGAGGGACAAGTCGAAATAATTTGTTGTGGTAATCAACATTATGCCACAAATGCTGTTGTATTAAACCTGGAATATTCCTTTAAGACACATCGTGATTTTATTCCTCATATTTTTGTTCTGCTGAATATTTCAGGAAGGAATATTTCACATATATGTTGCCACAAGAAGTGAATGTTTTCTAGAGAAAAAAAAAAAAATACATTCCAGATAAACTTCTGACTGTATATATTCCACTGAGGTAAAAGGTATCAGAAGACAAGCAAGTTGTAAGTTTTCCTTCTGTTTCATTTTAATTGTTTATGTCATTATTTACATCAGCGAGGATAATACTATCATTCTTACAATTTGACAAACCAGGTAATGTTGGAGTTCATAAATGTTTCCGGCCAACTGGTGAGTAACATTTTATTTACTCATCCAGGGGGATCTCATTTGTATTTGTAGATATTCGTAAATTACATTTGCACATGCATTATTGTACGTTTGGATAGACATTGAAACATACAATATGAATGTAATGACAGCATCTAAAATGTAAATTATTTTACATATGTACAGCTTTGGGGACCTACAAATCTTTACATATCTTTTATGGATCCAGCTTATACACATCAGTGAGAGTGGCAAGTCCGGAGTGGCTGCTGTGAAGTTATTACATACATAACGTTTACATGCACAGTATTTATTGAGCTACAGCTGGTTTTTGCGTAATCGAGATACAGCCTTTATGTCTGTCCAAGTATACATGACACAAATGTGGTCCGATTAATGTGTATACTGTATATGCTGGACAAAGCTGAGCTACAATTGCATAAGGTCTGTTAGTCCGACTTTGCAAAAATCAGACTGGTACGATTTCATTCAGACTAAAGCGTTTACATGAGATTTTAAAAAGACAAATTATTTTTTCAGTCTGAAAGAAATCATACTTTTAAAGTGCATGTTAACGTGTTGACTACTATAAGTAGCGCTTAATATTTGCTGGTGTGGCATTGTGAGGATACAGATTTGCATGGAGCACTCCAACTGAAAAAATGCCCTTTTGCTGGGAGAGAGAGATTGGAAAGAAAGTTGAAGAGGTGTGGAGGAGGGGGACACATTCCCCAAACCCCAGCCGACCTCCTGAGAAGACTGGCTCCGGATAATTACAGCCCAACTCCCAGTGTGCTTCAACAGCCTGGATGGGCTGACTGAACCAAATTTCACTGCTCAATGGGCTCAATTGCAGCTTGCACACTCATAAAGGCTCGTCTTTTATCAATCAAACCACACACACACATTCAAATACATACACGCATAAGCATGCCTGTGAGGAATCATATGAGATTACAGCATACCACATCAGTACTCACCACAACACAATTACCCCCTGAAGTTTACTTAAACCCCACCATCAACTTAATCTTCGGTACAAAAGTGGTCTAGTGGTCTACTTGGAAATCTTTTGCACTGGAGAAAGTGATACTATCCTCATCTCATCCATGAAATGAGCTTTGTCTAAAGTGGGCTTTGTTGGTAAACAGAAACTATTGCTACAACAAGTGCAGTGTAATTATTACCATGGCATGACGCCTTAATATCACACTTGGGTTAAGTTTGAGGTTTGTTAATATTCATTTCTCTAACGATAGTCTCAAAACCACAATATCATTTCCAAATTAAATAAACTAAGCAGCACATTGCTCAACATTCGAATAGAACAATGGGGAAATTGACAGTATCCAATGAAAACATGCTGGAAAACCAAAAACTTCTATCAGCTCAGCAGGATACACAAACCACAGTGGGGACCAAATATCTAGACCACATTGAAAATATGGGATTTCTTTCATTTAAGCTTGGAAATAAACAGTTATGACATAAAAGAAATCTTAAAGAGTCAACACTACAGCATTTCGAAGTCACTTATCAAATTTAAGCAAATTTGTGACATTGACCATGTTGTCCCCTTATACAAAAGGTCAAATTTCCTTGCTTCCATTGAAGCACACAAGATGCTCTCTGGAACATTTAAAATTCTTGCTGGGATAACATGGATCATCAGGTTTTGTGGTGTCGCAAGACAGTCTTAATGACAATTAGTAACAATTCATAAAACTTGTCAAAATTGTAAGATATGGTACGAACCATGTAGGACAATATCTTATGATTTCGCAATCTTGTACGATGTACGAATTTTAGATAAAACAATCAACAAACAGAATTTCAAATCTACACAATACAGGCGTTTTATTAAATTGTATTACTAATTCCATATTTATTTCTGTAATAAAAATGACTATATACACTCACTGAGCACTTCATTAGGAACACCTGTACACCTACTTATTCATGCGATTATCTAATCAGCCAATCATGTGGCAGCAGTGTATTGCATAAAATAATTATACGGGTCAGAAGATACGGGTCATAAGCTTCAGTTAATGTTCACATCAACCATCAGAATGGGGAAAAAATGTGATCTCATCTGTTGGTTCATTTATTTTTCTCTATGGGAATAAAAGTCAAATGTTTTTGAACAAGCCAACTCGATTTCTTATGATTTCATCACTTGTACTATTATTACGACTTTTCCTGAGATTGGGATGTTCAGGTTAATTTTTATAATTAATTTTTCACTTAAATTGTTATGGTGATAATAATTGGTTATTTAATAAATATATAATGTAAACATTACTTAATTAGAAAAGAATGTCAAATACAATCAGTTTCACTAGTGGTCTCAGATTTTTGGACCCCACTGTACATTTTGTCTCATTTTTTGTGTGCACAATTTTTACTGTGTGCAATTTTGTACCAACGCACTAAAAGAATAATATATTTTTTATTTTTTTTTTTTAAACTGTAAATGAAAAAACTTGCCTGAAGAGGTGCAGCCCCTTCCTGAGAAGCAGGAACTTTCAGTCTGTAGCCAATGTCAAGACTAATACTTTAGCACTCACAGGTTTTCTAGGAAGTAAGAGTGATGTAATAGAGGCAAGTCAAGCCAAAACACATTTATGTCATATCCATGTATTGTTTCTGCAATCTGCACTGCTGTACTGAAACCCAGCTGTAACCCCCCAGGCTCCTCTGCCCTACAGCAGCCTCATACAGCATGACATCATCCCTTTCCCTTTAACCATTAGAATGTGAGGCCACTAAGTCTTTAACACAGGAACACAGACAAAATCATCATGGGCATTAGTGTCACCATGCAGAGAGTGATGAGCTTATGTACTGGCGTTCCTCAGGAGTGATTTGGACGGCATAATGATGGGCTTCTTTGACCTGGTGCAGGAGGTCCTGATGAGAGTTTTATGAGCTATGCTGAGAATGGCCATTTTGCTTTCTCACTTAAGAGAAGAAAAGCATCTTCGTTCTATTAGTGGTTGATGTCAGCATATGCAATAGCTGTCCAAAATGGAAGAAAAAATTAGTTGAGAGTTTCTAATATCTTGAATGTTGAAAATATCTAAATGTAAATATATGGAAGGTCTATTACTATTGGCACTTTTCCACTGCACGTTACGGTTCAACTCGACTTGACTCTGCTCGCTTTACTTTTCTGAGCTTGCTTTTCCACTGCAGTTTAGTGCCGCCTCAACATGGTGGGATTATAGGCTGATCGTCATAGTTGCGCTGCCTCTACTGCCGTGACATCATCTTAAACGCGACACAAACATTACTGACCATAAACAATAACACGACCGCTAGCTGTTAGCTACTAGCTCATTGAGCTGCATAAAGCAGTTGTTGCATGGTGATTTTACACAAGTAACAATTAAATTGGCCTGGTTCAAGCAGAATATAGAGTAAACGTAACAAAACGTACCATCCTCCATCGTGGACTCCAACAACGCAGAGTCCAGGGCACTCTCCCTCCCATTGTCGCTGGTCTATTGCCATAGATAGCGTCCATTTGGTCGAACCACTTCCACTTTCTTCTGTTTGAACCACTCTGGCTGTTGTGGTCCTTGATGGTTCTGTAGTCACTTTTAAGTTTTTTTTTTACTTTTCCCTACACTGTTGGTAGGTCCGATGCAGCCAACAGCTGAGACACTTCCTGAAAGACTTTTTCATTTCGTGTCGTTCGTCGCTAACGAGAGGAACGTCTGCGCCTCATTTATTGACCACTGCATGGTTTTGCGCACAGCCATTTCTTTTTACAATTCGAAAGTCGCGTGAACAAATGATATTGCTGTCATGTTGCTAATTTTAAAACTAGCGGGTTGATGTCCCATGTTGTAAATCCGGTGACGCTGGTTGTGACGATTCTCTCTGACCAATCAGTGTTCTGCAGTGTTTTGACATCACATTTAGTATTAGCTCAGCTCGCTTTGAACCTCAACCTAGGTGGTACTAAAACAAGTATCAGGTACCAGGTACTATCCACAGTGGAAAACCCCCAAAAAGCGAGCAGAGTCGAGTCGAGTTGAGCTGTACCGTGCAGTGGAAAAGCCCCATATGTGTTTATAGCCCATTTAGGCTCCGGATTTTATTTTATTTATTTTTTGGCAAAAAAACAACATCAAAGCGTTAGATTCTGGTGACTTTGAGATAAGCATTTGTTTTATTTTCTTGAGTATGAGTAGCATTCATGTAACTATTGGCTAAAGCATTTCTCACAGTAACCGTTCAGACAGACGCGTTTTCGCGCTAAAAAAGCAAAGCACACCACAACGAATAGAGCAGAACGCACGTCTCGAGACATGTATTTATCAGTTGAAGAAGTTTTTTTGACACAGCATCTAAAAATGCAGCACTCCCGTGAGAGATGCTAAAAACACTGTGAAATGTGACGCAGTTGTCAAAAGACATCCATCTAGTGAATGTTTACATGGAAAACGATTGAAAAACAGCGCGAGAGGATGCAAAAACACGTTCAGTTTGAACAGCTCCTTGTTCAGTAGCAGTTTTAACCACCACGCAAACCACGCAATTGCGTGGGGCCCCGGACGTTGGGGGGGCCCCCGCCCCGGTAGGAAAACTCTGCAAAAAAATGCTTGAGGGGTGACATGATGTTCTGGGTACATGCGCAGATATGCTGTTGTCAGCGCTCTTAGAGCGGTTCACGTTAGAAGCATGGGTCGGGACAGGTGAGTTTTTTTAAGTAGGGTTCGGGTTTGTAATTTTGAGAAAAAAAAAGAAAAGAAAAAAAATTATTATTATAATAATAATAATAATAATAATAATAATATATATATATATATATATATAGGCCATCCAAACTTGTTTCGAACAGATGAGTTATGGGCTGTTCACACCGAATGTGTTTTTGCCTGCGTCTTCTCTGTTTTTACATTGTTTTCCTGTGTAAACGCACTGGATGAACGTCCATACATGCTGCACCACGTCTCGCTGTTTCTTCAGTGTCTCACGGAGGACTGGCACATTTTTAGACACTGTGTCAAGTTAATAAGAATTCAGGTTTAAAAAATGCATGCCGATTCTGAATCAGTCATTGGATTGTGCCTAGATTGGGTTTTTTTGAGTTTCAGCGCTTGATAAACGGCAATGTTTTTTTCCTTCTGCTCTAGTGTGCTGAGGGGCTGCCGTGCCTTGTATGTTTATTGTTACAATACGAACGTTGCCTACGATGCTTACATAAAATACAGCCTCAGAATCAGAATATAACCTCCAGGTGAAAGTAAATAACACAGGAATATATTACTGTTGTATACAACAAATCCTCAAAGTAATAATAATAATACTGTATCATATTATAATGACAAACTGGACAACAATAAATAATTGTTGGGTTATAATATTAATAAATAACAACTGAATTCCAAAATGTTACTGGGTGAAGTAGTAGGTTTTGCCCCAAAAAAAAATGGTATCACTGTATTGTGGAAAAACTGGAAAACATGCATTAATTATCTTTAACAAGATTTTTCTTTCATTAAACATTTTGAATATACTGGTTGATAGGATGAATTTAAAATTGTGATTCAAAATCAATTTTATGTCATTTTTTAAGCAAGCATTTTCGAAATCGTAAACCCGCCCCTGCCCTTGTTCACATGACACAGCACTAGCTGAAGTTTCTCAAAGTTACCTCTCAAAAAGAAATTTACGCTTTATCCAGCGCAGCATTCGTAAATATCCCAATACTGTTTTACTGTGTGAGAAACCGCTCCAAATGATTCAGTGAGAGAGCACTCTGAACGAATTGTACTGAATCACGAATCGATTCAGACTGTTTTGCAAGCCTGTTTGGCCAATTCACTGAAAAGAACCGACTCAAAATAATTATTCTTTTGCAAATTGGGCATTGCTAGTTCTTTTAAACAGTCAAAAGAAATACGGTACACATTTCATTATTGGTGAAATATTCTGAGAGTAAATATTTCTCAGGTCAGTCAGAGCGCTCATGGTACGCACAGTGCGTACTGCCGTACAGCTGCAGGCGCCACTGCATCACACCCTTAATGGTTAAAAATGGCTTTTAAATATCTATCCACTGTAGTGGACACCGCATCAGATGGTTAATGAATACACAGATATCATGTACCAATATTATTAATTGAATTCACACATTAGATTGAAATATAACTCTTCCTAAAGAAAAACAAAGATGTTAGGCAGAATGTTAGTCTCTGTCACCATTTACTTTCATTTTAAGAAAAAAAAAGATGCAATTATAGTGAATCGTGGCTGAAACTAACACTCTGCCTAACATCTCATTTTATGTTCCACAAAGGAAAAAACTGTCATATGGGTTTTAAGCAACATTAGGGTGAGTAAATAATGTCAGAATTTTCATTTTTTGGTTGAACTATTCCTTTCATTCCAAGCAGTGCTCGACAAACAGTCATAGCCAAACAAAGGCTTGTGTCAAAGTGAGGGAATGCAAGTCCCTGTAAAATCTTTCATTTGGTGTGAGCTATTCACCATGACAGTTGAGAGGCCCTTTACGGGCTAGAGTATAAAGACCCTTCCAGGTGAATTAAACTAGTTGTCTGTATGTGTGTGTGTGTGTGTGTGTGTGTGTGTGTGTGTGTGTGTCTGTGTGTGTGTGTTTCAGTATGTGTAACATTCCTAATTGTTTGAGCACAAACACACCTTGAAATGAACACATAGTGAGGTATGACATACTATTAACATGAAGTCTTTGCACACAGACCAGCCTTTGACAGAATGTTCCATAGTGAACCTGAGCTCAGAATGAAAGTGTTTCTGATTTGTGCAATAACAGGCTTTGACGTGGCATACGTGCATGTGCTCACCTGCGAGGGGGATCAGAGCCAAATGTATGTAATCACTCATGCACCTGTGTATGTGTGGTCGAGCAACGGTAGCAGCATCTACCTCTGGCGAGAGTTAGCGCTTTTTGGTTCATTAACAACAGCGTACCCTAGTAAAAAATACAGCGAGATGATATGATAAGACACACAGCTGAAAGTGAAAGAAAATGTGAAATAAATGTCAAAACAATTGCATATTTGTATTGCATAGCAACTGGAACTGACAACCAACCACATTTGGGTATTTGATGCCATTTTTTCATTGACCATTTTTTTATCAACATCATGATTTTATGAATTTATAGTGGAAAGTATATATTTTAGATGTTGTGACTGTTTTTGTTTTGCACAATTTTTAATCATCTTTACTAGTTTACACTTTATACTATATATATATATATATATATATATATATATATATATATATATATATATATATATATATATATATATACACACATTAGTGGCGAATTCTCAGGGCCAGCAAAGCCTTCTTTGCTGGCATAACATGCCAAATAAATAAATATTTTTCATCCTTTCATTCTCAATCACCTTTTTGCCTATGTATTTTTAATCATTTTCCACTCTTAATTCATCTACAAACAAATAGAGAAAAACTAAACGTTTATCCAGTCAGAATTTATTCCATGATGCTTACAAGCAAAGTGTGACAACTGTTTCACAAATCGCATGCCTGAAACCGAAGCCGAAGCCGAAGCCGAAGCAGCGTGTGAGTTTGAGCTCCACCCCGTCAGGCCTTCAGAATTTCCACAGAATCCCTCAACAGTGCAATTGAATAAGCAACTAAAGTCAGAGTGTCAGATTCATCAGCCACTCAGATTGATTTATTTGTTCTTGGTGGGTGTAATCTTTAGGATATGTCCCGGTCGAGGCCTTCTAGCTGGTCTTGAGTGACACAATCACACTTTAATTGATGTATGTAATTCGAGAGCAAAAAGCGTAAGATCAAGCTGTCTGACAAGTTGGCTGTCACTGCCACATCACCACTGAGAAAGAGATCCTTATAGATTTACAAACCTGAGATGTTCTGCATGACCATGTGATTGCTTAATTTATTAATCAGGAAAGGAGGGCTGATTTTCACTTCAAATAAATTGGAATGTGCTTTTGCATTTTTATAGCAACATCAGGAGTTTTCTAAGTGTAAATTAAGCTGCTGGAGCATTCAGTGTCAGATCAAGTTTTGAAAAGTAGTGCTGCGTTACATTCAACTCAAGTCAGATTTTTCCATTGCACTTTTCCTAGAATGCATCTTTAAGTCAGAATTACAACTTGTAGGCTCGTGCAGAAATTCTCAACTCCGATTTCGCCGAGATGCAGGGGCATGATATCACACAAATATGTCGACACTCAGGGAGATATACAAAGTAAGTGATAAACATTTACTTTATTAAGTAATATCGATAAATGAGTTCGTTTCCACATTACATGATATTAAAGCTTGTTTAACAAACTCCTGTAGAAACAGGTGTATAAAACATTATAATCTCTTTTGATAATCGTACACTTGTAGCACAAATGCTAGCGCTGAAGCATTGTTTATCAGTTGGGTTGCTAGGAGACATCTCTAATGAGAGTCAAACCCCTGCTAAACTAATGGGAGCGTTGCAGATTTATTTCCTTAAATGTCATCTTCCGAATATCGGGGATTGGAATGCATTTATGGTCAGAGATATCAAGTAGGAATATCCCACATCCAACTTGAATGGAACGCAGCATAACCGTGTACCCTGACGAAACTAAATTTATTGCAAACAACATTTAAATCGCAAATATTATTAGATAGATTTTCCAGGTATTATAGACCTCCTTGGTAGATTCATATGAAAAATTATGATTTTTGAATGTCTGTTCGGGAGACGTTCATTTCACAAAACAGTCATGCTGCAGTTAAAATTAGGCTTGCTTCAACAATAAGTGTCATTTCAAGTTCTGGCTTTCGGGCGTGGACGTGTTTTTAAAATGTCAATTGGTATTACTAGTTAGCTGCGACATAATGTATGATGCCCAAAGGCATAGGGTGTCTTATTTATTGTGAAACTGTGTTTTCTTAATGGCATGAATCACACTGAAGGCCTAGACCTTTAATGCATGGCCCACACTGATATACAGTATATATATAAATTGACAATTTGGGGGTCTTTCATGTCTTATGAATTTATGTGTTGTAGTATAATGACACTATATCCCTATAGTATTTCAGTAGCCTCCAATACCAACTAATTTCTAGCTGTAAACAACTACACACATACAGTATATAATGTTATAAATCTTAAAGTTCATAAAATTTTAATTTAATTAGGCCTCAGTGACCACGTTTACATGAACTTAAGAAAGTGGTTTATTCCAGGCTTTTCCAAATGTCAAAGGATGGAGCCCAACAACAAGTCAACAGAGCGGAAAGAATTCAACATTTCTGGGAGTACAGTGGGAAAAGCACATACACTGTAAACTATACCCATTTTTTCACACCAATGTAAAATATCGATTGTCCCTTGCGTATATGCCCTTGCACATTAGGGGAATCCCGAAGTTTTATGTAAGAAGCAAATCCTTCTATTGCATCGCAGTTATGGGAAATTATGTTGCTGTTGAGAAAGCTGCTTACTGACTGACCCGCATGTATACAGAAGCAAAGAGTACACCGCTGATACAGTGCATGTAAACGCAAACACTTCTTTCTCGCAATACATCGCTTTCTGATGTCCTTGTAAACATAGTCATTGTTGAACCTATAGAATTTTTATCACTAATATCCAACTGTTCTGTTGAGCATAGTAAAAGATGGTGATCCAGCCTACTGTTGGCAATACTGGGAAAGAGGTTACAGAGGTTAGGGTAGCTGCTGTTGGGATGTCACTGCTAATGGTAAACTCAGTGGACGGGTCTGCAGGCTGCAGAGTGTACAGGAGATTAGAAATAATTCTGAGAGCCGAACTGAGACAAGACAGGGTATTGGTAGAAGCTGGCTTCTTATTCTTATAACAGAAATACATTTAGCTGCTGGTAGGTGTCCCTGATCCTGGATCAGTAAAAAGCAGACTTTATTCCCAAACAGAGATATTGTAAAATTCAAGCTGTTTGAATAGAGCTGCATGATCGGTGTTAAATACAGGTGTAATTCAGTTCATGAAAATAGACGCTAGGGGCAGTGGTGGGTATCCAGGGGTATTGAAGCCAGGATGTAATGTAAAAATGGGATAAATAAAAAAAAATGGAGTTCACCTGCATCCAGTTTCGGTTGTGTTGATACAAAATAATACAGATATGGTATTGAAAGATGTTACCTTTCCCTTCCCTGTGAGAATAATCTCTCTGTGTTCAGTGCAGAATGTGAATGAATGATTACTAGCAGTCTGAGTATCAGCAGAGGTCTCCCACATACAGCACGGAGACATTGTGTCCGGGCCAAGTATTTCTGTCTAATCCCTACATCCCCACACCAGTGAGTTCTGTGAGTGAGGGGGCTACAGTTTTGGACGTGCATTACCTCTTACCCTGGGGTGAGGCTCAATAAAGTGAATCATTGCTACATACATGCACTGATGGCATAAAACGCAATGGAGAATGAGAGATTTATATATGGAGCTGGGATAATAAGGACCTGCCTCAGGGCCTCCAGATGTATCCCTGTGTGCATATACTGATACCAGAATTAGGCTACTCAACTGGTGGGTCGTAACCTAATAATAGTTGTGCTCTGATAGGGTTGCAGAAAGCAGGGAAAATTATACAATGCAACTAATTAAGGAATGTTAGGATAGCAAAATAAATAGGCTTATCAAAGGAGGAAAAATGCTTCCCATTTCTTTAAAGGAATGTGCATCAAAGGCTGTGCATCCAATCAAACTTTGCGATATACAAATACAATATTTATCCCTGTATTAAATTGTGAAATTGTCTGTGTCGTGTTAATAATTTAGCATATTGTTGGGCCTGTGCAGTTCAGGGTAATATATACAAATGTATAATGTTTGAACTGCACTATTGACAATTTTGGTACTGTGTTGGTTCAGTGTTAGGGAGCAGCAACGCTACTAACTTAGCAAAACATTTTTAGTAGTGTTACATTAGCTCTTCCAGTAACGAGCTAGATTTTCCAACTAGTCATGGTGTATCGTCACAAAACGCAACATCTGTCACACTGAATTGTGAACACAGCAAATGTGCCTAGACAGTAATCAAACGCACTCACCTGAACCCTCCTCACTCTCTCTCAAATGTATCCTTGGGAAATCCAAATCATTTAAGTGAATCGGTTCTTTCAGACAGTTCATTTAAATGAACCTGATAAAATAAACGCTTTACTTATATATAGCGTTGGTAACTCCAGTTCATTTTTGGTCTGTATGGTGACTGACAGGTTTCATCCAACTATGCTCACATTTAGAGAAAACTGATGTGTTCTGCCTTTGTTGGGCAGCACTGATTTATACCCCTCCTTATTAAAAGCAAAGAAAGGACAGAGAGGGGTGTGATGGCGCCAAAGCTATTGATGACTCTCGCTTTCTGTCTACAGTGCAAACACACTTGATAGAGTTGACAGATGAGAGGAGAGGGGCTTAGACACCATAAGACTAATGGGAGAAAGATAAACAGACACAGAAAAGACAAGGTGAAGAGATTTACTGCCCCCCCAGCAGACCTGATAAAAAAACTGTGTGGATGACTTCATTTCCCAGCACTAGGTCCAGAGGGTGTACAAGAAGGCGGTGGGCTGGTGAGGGGGGTCAGGAGAGGGCGGTGGCCAGCAATGCTTTTCCATACCTACCATGTTTAATGGCTGGGAATCTGCCCCAGTGACCCTTCTCGTGTAGCGCTGCAGGCGAGGGTGTCTGATCCTGACCTTTGCAACCTCAGCTGGTCTTCTCCTCCAAAAGGAATCCATTTCTTCAGTCTGTTCAGTGCAAATCACACCTCATCATTGGAATCAGATTACAAGCAGGAAAAAAATCAAAGCAAGATGTTAGTTGGTATGATGCATTTTTACCAACCAGGTTTTGAATTTGACTACATCCACACACAGATATGACTGTTTATAGGAGCTCAGGAGAGAAAGTTCTTGGTATCTATTAAATAGCCATTACCCTTTAGTTTATGCCATGAACCTTGATTCACTACTTGCTATTTCTAGTCAGAGCGGGTGTTAGGAGAACGGGACATTCTCATTCTAGAGAGCATTTTATTGGACAAACATTTGCATATGTCCCTGTGGACAAAATGTCTTCAGTAACTTGGTCTGTTTTCCTAAAAGAGAAAGTTAAAATGTTAATGAGTATATATCTACTAAAAGTCTGCTAAAATCTGCTGAAGTTAATTGGTCATCTTTTTTAAGTGTACTAGCACAGTGGTTCTCGACTTTTTTGACCCAATTTCCAAGACAATATTTTAATCTCCCAATTTTTCAATAAAAGCAGTCATTGTAGAAAAAGAAAAATATAGTGTCATATGATGTTTACATCTAGCTTCCCCCCCCCCACTTTTTTTTTTTTTTAGCATTTATAGATATATTATAGCTTATTAACTTATTTTATATAATTATAACCCTTTAAGCTCAGATGGCCCATTGAGAATTTCTTTTTAAAACTAATTACAGTCTTGACCAACACAAAATAGGTATCGTTTTAAAGCTTAGAAGTTTTACTTGACAATGCATGTAGGCAAGGGGGGCCTGGGTAGCTCAGTGGTAAAAGACGCTGGCTACCACCCCTGGAGTTCACTAGTTTGCTAGTTCGAATCCCAGGGTGTGCTGAGAGACTCCAGCCAGGTCTCCTAAGCAACCAAATTGGCCCAGTTGCTAGGGAGGGTAGAGTCACATGGGGTAACCTCCTCGTGGTCGCTATAATGTGGTTCGTTCTCGGTGGGGCGCGTGGTGAGTTGAGCGTGGATGCCTCGGTGGATGGCGTGAAGCCTCCAACAAGCCACGTGATAAGATGCGCGGGTTGACGTCTCAGACGCAGAGGCAACTGAGATTCGTCCTCCGCCACCCGGATTGAGGCGAATCGCTACACGACCATGAGGACTTAAAAGCACATTGGGAATTGGGCATTCCAAATTGGGTGAAAAAGGGGAAAAATTCCACAAAAAAAATAAAAAAAATAAAATGCATGTAGGCATTATGACCAAAACTGAACAAGTGCTTTGAAATTTGCAGACAAATCAGAAGTGTTCTGTTTTGATAATGTATTAATAATTTTGCACTGTACATATTATTGTAATCGGTAAAAACATCAAACTGATCAAATAGACATATGTCATATCGTTGGAAAGCTCCCAAAGAGTAGAATACAACCAGCCTATTTGTTTTACTCACAAACAAAAATATAGCGAGTAATAGCTAAGTATTTGACATACATGTTACATGTTAACAAGTGTTGCTTAAAAGCTGTATTTTCGCTTATAACTTCACAAAAAATAAACAGAATATAAAATATCACATAGCACTACTTAGAGGAGCCCGTTAAAATGAGCCCACATACAATGTAATCGGATGCACAGATCATTAAATAATCCACATGAAGCACAATGTGCACACCTCACATAATGTGCTATATGGTTAAAACAGGTTAGCTTTCCTTGATCAGATGACTTTATCTGAAATGAGGCAATACGTTGTCCAGTGTAATGGAATGCTAAACCAATTGTATTAGGATTCAGATAGCTGCAACCAGAGGTAGAAGTCATCCATATATGGGCAGAGAGGATCATTCACTCTAATTATATATGGCCACCAGGAGATGGTGCCAAGTACATGACACAGACTAAATCATGGCTCAAATGACACAGAATGGAACTGAATGAGATCTTGTTACTCATGCTTGCATGCTTTGGAGAGAGAGCATTCCTTTAGTCATTGTTTTATTCACATGCTTAATTAGTTCTTATGTACAATTATTGTGTTTTATTTGTTTGGAGAGGCTTTTGGACACTTTGAGATGTTTATGGACACTAGGATAAATTATTTTTGTAATGCTATAACTTTTGATTGTCGTATCAACACATTTTTTTACTCGTTTATAGGTGACATGATTGGGAATAAAACAAAAGCAGTTTTTCGGAGATACCTTATTTACCCCCTAAGATACATAATGCCAAATCTGAAAAATAAGAAAAAAAGTAAATTTTTGGATCAAGTTTTTTTGTGCTTTTTTAGCAGTTTCTTAGGCTGAGAGTCTTATAAATTATCATAATCTATATCATTAAAATTGTTCAAAAGTTTTCTTTAAAATTATATCAAACAATTTACTCCCTTAGTTTTTTTTTTGTTTTTGTTTTTTTTTTTAGTTCTAAACCTTTAATTTTGGGCATGCCACTGAAACAAGAAATCTTTAAAAACACATTCAGAGGGGGGCCTGGGTAGCTCAGTGAGTAAAGATGCTGACTACCACCCCTGGAGTTGCAAGTTCGAATCCAGGGCGTGCTGAGTAACTCCAGCCAGGTCTCCTAAGCAACCAAATTGGCCCGGTTGCTAGGGAGGGTAGAGTCACATGGGGTAACCTCCTCATGGTCACCGTAATGTGGTTCGCTCTCAGTGGGGTGCGTGGTGAGTTGTGCATGGATGCTGCGGAGAATAGCGTGAGCCTCCACACACGCTACATCTCCACGGTAGTGCACTCAACATGCCATGTGATAAGATGCGCAGGTTGACGGTCTCAGGCGCGGAGGCAACTCTGCAGAAAAACAAAACAAAACACATTCAGAGCTTAAAGGGTTAAATAATCATTTTAAGTCATTCTGCTGAGGTCCCCTAATGGGCCCTGGCCCCCTGGTTGAGAACCACTACACTATCATACAGCTAGACTGATCTCACAGTGAAATCGGAAAGAGCTAAAAAAGCAAAAAGCGCTCAAAGCGAGTGTTAGAGTGAGCTGTTTTGGAGTAAAAATGTAATGTTAGGGGTAAAAATGCAACCTCAGTATCGCCTTCGTCACTGATTATGCAGACGTGATTGTTTCCTGGTTTCAACATGGGATACGAACTCAGGTCTCCCACGCTGCTGATGCAATGCACATCCAGTTGTATCACAAAGGAAGGTATATGTGGTTGAGCCGATGCAAACATATCTGGTGGGAGATGGCGCTTGTCAGTAAGTCTGCATAATGTCGCCGATCCAAGGGTAATGGAACTTTTGGAAATAACATGCCGACTTAATGTGGGATCATGTTGCAGATAGATGGCCTTAAAGCCAACAGATATGGAGTAAAAGACACAAAACTACATTTTTGATTTCATGGGGTCTTTGCTTGGTGAAGATTCCAATGAAATGACATGTAGAAGGCTAACTTTAAATTACAGAATAGAACTGCAAAATAGAGGCAAACTATGTGGATGTAAGAGCCATCACTCGGTTTGTGGCATCAAATTAATCTGAAGCTCACATTCAGCTGACAACTTCATCTTTAATCACCTCTGTGTCTGGAGAGCCAAATGACTGAAGGAAAAAATCTGTCAACATTTCCTGGCAGTCCTTGGAGAACATAATCATATATGGTCTAAAGCTTTGAATGATTGCTAAGCATTTTAGTATGCCTGACCCATGACATCATAACAAAGTGTGCACGTAGACAAACATATGTGTAACAGCATGTGCTGTCAAATTATTTAATAAGGCGGCAGAAAGGCTGTGTGTGTCTGTGTGTAGCAGTGTGTGACTGTGTTCCTCTTATCTGTATGTGCACCCCTTTAAATGTTTAAAGGTGTGTTTTTGTTTCAGCTAAGCACTTTCATCAGGTTTTGCTTTGAGTTGACATTAATTTAACATGGATCAACAGCTTTGTTCCACAAACAGCACAGAACAATTACCTCTTCTGTTCTCTCACCCCAGTCTTCGCTTTACAAAAAACAATAACATCCCCAGGCAATATGATTTTAGCTATACATTGTATGTTTACCATCATTGACTAATAAACACCAAAGCAGTGGTTGCTGAGATACAATATCCTAATACCCTCCCTGAGGTAATTATTTCCTATAGCCATTCAATCTTTCATACATTTCATTCACATGGTCTCATATGTTGATGTGCAGTTTCCCCTTTCCGACTAACTTCCAGTCTGTTTATGCACAGACTGATAATACAAGAAAGCCATTTCCCCGCAGCATTACTTTCTAAACAAATGCATTTGAACATAAATGTCATGTTATATGTAAATCCCTCCTCCTTTTATTTATTGTGAATAGCATATTGATTTTATATGATTTACTCATTTTTAGAACTTGCAATGAACTTTCCTTAGCACCTATTCTTTTATGATGTCATGATTCAATATGTTAAAAATAGTATAAATCATCTTCCAGATGCTTAAATGTTTACGCATGAGCACACGCTAAATTACACAGTCATAAACTTGTTTATATCTTGGTAGTATTTATATTACCAAGCATTTTATTTCCAGACCAGCTCGCTGAGCCCATTTAACCAACTCTGTAATGACGAACTTCACTTTGCTTAACTTTAAAGGATCTTTAAATCAGATGTGGGCAAGTAGAGATTTGGTTAAACCCTTATTTAGTGATGGACATCCCAAGACTGTGAAGTGGACATGATGGCGATGAATGTTTTTTATATATTTTTTTAGGATTTTTAATTTATTTTAATTTTTTCCATTTTGTCCTTTCAATATATATATATATATATATATATATATATATATATATATATATATATATATATATATATATACATTTAAACAGAAAAATTTAAACAAAAAAATAGGATTGTTAGTTTTAGTTTAGTTTTAGTTTTATTAGTGGATTCAAGTTTCACTTAGTTTTAGTTTTTCAGTATATTTAGTTTTAATGTAGTTTTAGTATATTAGGGCTGTCAAAGTTCATTTGTTTACTCATATCATTTATCTAATGTTAACACTGCCTAGTGGCATTTTCATGTTTAATGAAGGCAGGTTGTAAAGGTTTCAAATTTAAAAATGTGTATAATTTTTTTTATAAAAAATAATTGTGGTAATTTGTTTTTATTTTTATTTAGCTTTAGAGTAATGAAAATGTATTTTAGTTTATTTCCAGTTTTTCCAATTATGTTGGTTTTTATTTTAACTTAAATTATTTAAAAAAAAATAATTTAGCTTTTGTTTCCGTTTCCATTAATGATTATAAAACTGTGCTGATGTCTAGCACATATCCATCATGATCTTTACTACACATATATCAGTGTACTTCATAAGTGTCATCGGGTGTGAGAAGAACCATGTATCATCCAACTACCTCACACTCTAAAAATAATATAAGTCGTAGTGTCAACTAGTCTTAGCAGAGATGGCCAGAGGAGGAAATCTGAGCTTTGAGATGCAAGGAGGATGGAAAGCTTGTGGGGGGGGAGAGCCAAAAGAGAGGTTCAAATTTAAAGGCAGACACCACAGACAGACTGATGCAAGTTGACAGATAGGGAGGCAGACACAAGCATGGAAATCTTTCCATGTCATTTAATTCCACTGATTAAAGGAATATTCTGGGTTCAATACAAGTTAAGCTCAAATGACAGCATTTGTGGCATAATGTTGATTACCACAAAAATTTATTTTGACATGCCCCTCCTTTTATTTAAAAAAGGCACTTACAATGGAAGATAATGGGACCAACCTGTAAACGTTAAAATACTCAGTTTTAAAAGTATAGAGACACAAGACGTAAACAATGTGCATTAACATGATTTTAGTGTGATAAATCACTTACTAACCTTTTCTGTGTAAAGTTATTGCCAATTTTACAACTTTGTTGCCATGACGATGTAATGTCAACAAACCCTAAAAAATTACAATTTAAACAACTTTACTGCTTAAATAATACATGAGATTTAACAGAAGAATTGATGTAAATGCTTTTATAAAATGATAAGTGTCACATTTCTGCCTTTAAACCCTCCCCAAAAAAGAATTTCCCATTCACTTCCATTGTAAGTGCCTCACTGTAACCTTGATTTTTGCTTTTTTGCTTTTTTGCTTTTTTTTAAAGAAAAGGAGGAACAAGTCTAAATAATTTTTTTGTGGTAATCAACATTATGTCACAAATGCTGTCGATTGAGCAAACTTGTATTGAACCCGGAATATTCCTTTAAATGAGGTCCCAGATTGAGTTTAAGGACAGTCCCCAAGAAGTCTAAGGGAAAGCCTCCTTTTTGCATCTATACACCACCAGAATAAGACTTCAAACACAGGCCACACAGGCCAACGGGTCAGAACATCCGAAGAAAGATAAACATACATACACATACATGCACAAACAAACACACCCGCACGCATACAGACAGACACAAAGACAAAGACACAGGATAGGAGGGAGGAGCAGACATACAGGGAGAGGAAAATAAAGTATAGACAGGATATAAAGATAGAAAAGACAAAGAGTGTGAAATAATCCTGATCATTAGGTGAAGCAAGAAAGAAGAATGGGAATACTGTCTGCTGAAACATTTAGTGGAAAGTTGGAATTTTAAGGGAGACTAATGCCTTTCAAGTTTATGTGACACAAATGAAGTCAGAGACAAATGCTGGGCAAATACTCTTGAGTAAAGCATTGGACAATCAGAAAGAGCAAATTTGCTGCACATAAAAACACTTTACACAGCTTTAACTTTCTGTATCTAGAATAAGGCATAATGAAGCATCATCCACCCTGATATCTGAGACTGCAGACTAACTGTAATAAAATGTGGCCTATTTCCTTAAGAGCAACTTTACTGATTTCACCGTTTGAAAGTCAGATTCGCCTATTCTCTTGTTAGCCTGAAAGTCCCTTAGAAAAATATTTATCTGTCAATTGTGAACAATCAATTCAGCTGTTATTGATTTCCCCAGTGTATTGGCCACAATCAACAGTCTAAGAGGTGAATCTCCTGGCACCTGGTTCTGTCCATCTGTATTTCTGGGCTTTGAAAACAAAACAAGCTTTCTCCCCTTTTTTCTTTGAATTATATTACAAACAGTCTCCCCACCTCCTATTGAACGGCCCTGTTTGTTTTTAAAGCCCATCTGTGGTGAAGCCAGGGCCACATGTTTGCCTATTGCGGCACGTGGAGGTTGGGGTGAGGAGGAGGTTAATCAACTCAAATCATTCTTCAGCTCAGCTCAGCTGATTAACGGGACTTGAATTTGTACTAACTAGACCTTCAATTTTCCCAACTTCCAAAATACATTAGCCAAAATAAAACAAGCTATTGCAGCAAGTTGGTCTAAATGTCAGCAGGTCGAATGGAAACTGACAGGGCTAATAACAGACCAAGAGCCACCAGCAGGCAGTCCCTCATTTACTGAGTACTGCTGGTGTAATAGAGACTCTTGATTTCTCAAGGCATAAGCCTCATATGGTCCCAGGACAGCTGTTTCCATAGAACTGCAAAGCTTGACTCGACATTGACCTTACTCTGCCTGCTGACCCATCAGGCATGCTAGTTTCCACTGAGCCTGTTTAGCCACAGCCCACCACCAGCATCACACCAAAATAAAAACTAGTCCCACTTTTTCAGTGCATGCACAATAAAGCAGCTCGTTACTATGAAACTAAGAGAAAGCAACTATTTGCATTTAACAGTTAGGTAGATGATATGCAGTTTTAGCACTGTCCTTTAAAACTAGTTTAAACATCTAATTCTTGTAAATAATTATTGCGCATGCATTAAAAAAAGAGGATTTTTACTGTTCAACTCACTTAATTAAAATGAATTAAAACAACACAATTCTAGAACATTTTGTCACAACTTGATTGTATTGCATTCCATTTCAAATTGTAAAATGGAAGTTTACTTAATCCATTTGTGTTGGGACTACAGTAACACCAAAAAAGTATTCATAGCATTGATGAGGTGATTTCAATTTCCCAGCATGCTTTGCATGGAAATCGATAGGCAAATTAAATGTTATTTTGTGCAAGATTAATATATTTAATTATATACATTTGTTATGTTGAGATTAAGAAGATTTACTGTTATGCTGGGGTTTGTGAATTACCATTATGGTAAAGAGTGGAGCTAGAGCTAACGATGAGGACAGGTAAATGTCACCATGAATTTCATTGCTCGCTACATTAAGCAATCACAGTGCTATCCATAGTATAGTTACTAAACTACACATGTATTTAGCATGCTAACATTCAATTTCACTAGTTAGCATAAAAAAGAAAAAAAAAAGTTTTATTTGAGTTACTTTGACACATCTAATTTTGTTGGGTTTACCCAATTCAACTAGGTTCTTTCTACACAGAGTGTTTATGTTGAGATTACATAGTAATTTTAAGTTAAGAAAACTCATTTCAAACTCATGGAACCACTGTGCATGGCTGAATCAAGTTCAGCCAAAGAGCTATTTTTTAAGAGTTTATGATCTCATTTTAACTGAGAGATCACATAGAATATTTGTACTTTTAGAAATTCATTGGTTCAATTCAATTCACAGGACTATTTAAAATGAAAAAGTAAAGGCAAAGGGTGTTTAAAATGGTGAAAAGTAAAAAGTTCATGGAAATGTAAAGGGCCGTTCTCACCGAACGTGTGTTTGCATCTGTCTGCTTTGTTCTTTTTCTATGTAAACATGCTCAGTGTCCATCTTTGACAGTTGCGTTGCATTTCACTGTTTATTTTTCAACTTATTGCGCAGCACCGCATTTTTAAGATGACATGTCATGTTAGGGGCCAAAGCTAGACCCAGCACAACAAATGAAACAGACATAGGTGTTTTAAGATGCGTAAAAAAAAAAAAAAAAGGTTAGACAACGGTCAAAGACGTCTATTGAAAAAACAGCGTAGACAGATCCAAAAACAATGTTTGGTGAGAACACTCCTTAAAAGAACTTGAACTTTTTAAAAAGTATCTCGAGAGACACCTGTTGGATGAAATATATATATATATATATATAGAGAGAGAGAGAGAGAGAGAGAGAGAGAGAGGGAGGGAGGGGGGAGGGGGGAAGAGAGTTAGGGTACTTTGGATGAAGGGGAATGTGCTAAGTGCTATTTGGGAACAGCTGCCGTTCCTGAGTGAAGTGTTTATAGTGTAGCTAACTGGGAGTCAGGGAGATGCCTCACAGTGGCTACATGTGGACCAGAGATGAGCATTTAGCCAAGAATTCTTCAAAACCCACAGGCCTCAAAGCAGCACTGGTGTTGCCTTTCACAGTGAGCGGAAAACAACATTACAAACATCAAAAACAGCATATGTTCTCTGAAGACTGATATTCCATTATAAGGCTCTAAGAACACAAATGTAAAATTCAAGATTGTACAGACCGTATTTCCCTACATAGAATTACACACAAAATCTTACAAATATAGTTTAAGTACATTATTTCTACTTAAATAACAACTATTACAAGCAGATTTTGTTTTATACAGGGTTTCCACACTTTTTGACAAATCAGTTTCCATGATTACTGGATTAAGTAAACTGAATAAAAATCATTTTGCACTGTAAAAAAGCAAGTTCTAGTTGATAAAATATTTAGAGTGGAGCATAACTAGAAAATATTCTTTATAATATAGAAATGCTGACAACCTTTCTATGACTTTTATTTCTTAATTAATTATTAATTATAATTATTTTTAATAATTCATTAATTTTTTTAATCATGGAGCTCTATAATTTTTAAGATTATAAATGTTTGTCTTTTACAGGCCAAAAAAAAAAAAAAAAAAACAGTTATAAATTTCCCTGATATTTCTAGGATTTTCATGACCTTTATAAACCCTTAACGCACCCTCTATTTTGATGCATTTATTTAATTATTTTGCTAAGTTAAAAGACAGTTTCACTACAATTGTATTAGTGAATTTTGCATGTCATTTATGAAACTACATTGTAGAATTATCTATTATTTATAGGCCTACACACAAAAATAATATAACCCACAAAGTCATAATTAAATTCTTCTTTAATTCAGGGGAGTCTGAAAAATGTTAATGCCTTATCAACTGCTGTAAACAAGAACATAAACCGTGAGATCTGGAATTACACTCCCCATTTTCCCATGCAGAGCACCTGATCTTGGAGAATGCAGCAGCAGCAGGAGGAGACGGCGGGACGAGGGGAGAGGATTGGATGTTTTGTTGGTTTCCATGCCGCTGAACATGAAATCCTCAGGCATGAGCACTCAGATCCTCTGCACACAAGAGACAGAGACTAAACATACAGTGTGTGAGACTGGAGATATGGCAAATACACGCACACACTTACATCACACTTCCACATATGCCAATAATTACATGTGCCAACAGTACAGAGAGATGATTCATCTCATTCATCTTCAGTCATGTCACTGTTCATTTGAACAAAGGATGTTGGTAGCAGCTCACCTTTTTTGCAGCTTTCCGTCCTATAAGAGATTAAATAGCGCAAGCATTATAGTTCACACAGGTAAGTAGAATAATAAAAAAGTGATCTGTTCAAGATAACAGAGTCCAGTGTCATCATGCTTTTGTTTACAGACTTGGTTATACTTATTTATAAATAACAATAATTTTTGTTTTAATGGTTTGCAAAGGCTTCTTTTACAATAGTTGCCAACTATTTAGCCTTGATTGCTAATGAACTTATAAGCCACTTTATATTAGATTGAATTATAATAAATCCCTGTCTAATTACACATGTACTCAGACATTACGAATAATTTTGATTAATTTTGACCTTTACAATTTACTTGTTCATCACAGATATAATAGTTTATACAAAGCTTGTCAAAATATTGAAAAAATATGTTGGAAAAGGCATTAAGCATCAATTTGGAAGACTTTTTTTTTTTTTTTTTTTAAATGAAATCAATGATCAAAAAATATTTCCATACCCTACTGTGACATTATTGATTAAAACGGATGTGACTTATATCTCTGCACAACACATATAATAGGAATATTGTTAGAAGAGTAGTGTTTCTATTTACATTCTGAAAGCATAAAAAGGAAATCAGGAAATGTAAACAATTCCTTTGGGCTCTAATCAAATTATAAACAAACCAATTGAGGGATGCACAAAAATACTGTTACATTCCAAACAAATTACAACAAAAGTCTTTCCTAGCTACTGTGGCAGCAGCCAATAAAGAATTCCTAGCATGACTATTATAAATCCAATAACTTTGATATTCCACATGGTAGAGTCAGGTTCTGTGGAAAAATAAATAAATAAATACCAATTGAAGAGTGATTATGACCAATCATCTCTTATGCCACCTAGTGGTTCATTTGAATTCTTCATGTACAGACCCATTAAATCAAAACCAATGTTTTGTGGCTTTTAGTCTATGTGTGACAGTTTTGAGGCCATCTATATAACATTGTACTCTGACATTTTACATTGAAAATTTCACTTTGTACACATTTAAAATGTCCTTTTTTCTCTCTGTAAAATGGACCAAATATACTGATAACTGATCCTGCTCTTCATTTTGTCCAGTCAAATACTCCCTAGAATGAGAATGACCCTCCTTAATATCACCTGCAACCAACTAACAAGTAGAAAAGCCTATTGGCTATTTAAAAACAAAGGGATGAACCATTTGATGTGTCCCACCCAAATTTCTAGTTTAATTAAGAAATACATCAACACGGGACAGAAAACTGCACTTGTCAAGCCATTTCATGGGGTCTTTTTTAGAGGGCATTCAGAGAATTTCCATACAAAAAAACACTTTGTGAGAATATATTTTTTAATTTATTTTTTTGCATTTGATTCGACTGTAACTGTAAGCATAAAGCTCTTGCGAATGGAAGGACATCATTGCAAAACATTTATTTTCTTAATTAGTATTCTTGTATTTTTTCCAGTAACAATATCTAAAAAATCTTCAAACAAGATTAATTTACCTGACAAGCAAAATGACATAAGAAGTTTTGTCTTGTTTCCAGAGAAATCTACATTTAGTGAGGTTTATCTTAAAACAAGAACCAACTATTTTCCAGTGGGGTGAGAAAAATAAATTAATTTCAATGGGAAAACAAGTTTATTTTTATTACCCCATTGGTAAATAAATGTTTCCTGTTTTAAGTATTAAGTTTAATACATTTTAACAGATTTTGCTATCAAATTTGCTATCAACCATTCAGATTTTAGGATTAGGGGACTGATAAACATCCAGCCATCATTTCTCTCTTAGAGTCAGGGGAGATGCCTCTGAGTGAATTCATGTGTTCCAGAGATGAGCATTCAGCCAAGAATACTTCAAACCCCACAGTCCTCACAGTACCATTGGTGTTGCCTTTTACAGTGAGCGGAAAACAACAGTTTAAGCATCATACACAGCATATGTTCTCTAAAAATTTATCTTACGAGGCAGAAAGAACACAAATGTCAAATTAAAAATAAACTTTATTTTTCTACATTAAAAATTACACAAAAATCGTACATTTAGCCAAAAGTTCAAGTCATGTCAATTCAAGTCATTTTTATTTGTATAGCACTTTTCACAATACACATCGTTTCAAAGCAGCTTTACAGTAAATTATGCTTTAATGTCCATAGTCTCATAAATGTCTTAATTCTCCATTAGGCAATTTTATTTTGTATTATTTTGACCATCAGAGGCAGATTAGATTTTTGTATTTGTATATACAGCATTCCCACACTCTTTGATCAATACATTTCGATTACCTTTTCAGTAATTACCAGATAAGGATTTAAGAAATGTATTTATAGTGATTGCACTGTAAAAGATCAATATCTAGTCTATAAAATATTATTATCTAGTCTACAAAAAACATATTCTCTATAGAAATGCCCATTACTTTTCCATGGCTTTTTAAGATTTCAATTTCCATGACTTTTCCAGGCTTAGAAATCACAATTTAAATTTCCAGGTTTTCCATGACCTTCTGAAAACATTTTACTACATTTTAATTTTCGCAAAAGTACAAAACAATTTCACTACAACTGTGGTAGTGTTTTTGCATAATCATTTATAAAGGCTAAACACAAAAATGATACAATCCAGACAGCCCATTTTAAATTCTTTAATTCAGGGGAATTTTAGTGCCTTATCAGCTACTGTAAACAAGAACATAAACCATGAGATCTGGAATTATACTCCTGATTTTCCCATGCAGAGAACCTGATCTTAGAGAATGCAGCAGAAGCAGGAGGAGACAGAGGGATGAGGGAGAGGGATGGATGTGTTGTCTTTTCCATTGCGCTGTACATGAAATCCCCAAAAGCATGAGCTCTCAGAACCTCTGCACACAAGACACAGAGACTAAACATACAGTGTGTGAGACTGGACATATAGCACATTCAGTTACATCACACTTCCAAATGTCAATACTTACATGTACACATGCGCGTGTAAAACACACAAATACACATAAACAGTCCAGAGAGCCCATTCATCTCATTCATATTCAAATTGTTAAATTTGTGCAAAAAACTTTGGTAGCAAATGTATTGTTACTCTCCTATTCGTCATAGTTAGTTCTCACCTTATTTGCAGCTTTTCGTTCTAAAAGAGAAACAATATTATGAGCATTAGAGTTGGCACAGGTAAGTAGAATAATAAAAGAGTTAAAGGGATAGTTCACCCAAAAATTCTCTCATCATTTACTCACCCTCATGCTATCCCAGATGTGTATGACTTTCTTCTGCTGAAAACTAATGAAGATTTTAAAATATCTCAGCGCTGTAGTTCCATAGAATGAAAGTGAATGGTGGCTAGAACTTTGAAGGTCCAAAAAGCACATAAAGGCAGCATAAAAATAATCCATAAGACTCCAGTGGTTAAATCAATATATTCAGAAGCGATATGATAGGTGTGGGTGAGCAACAGATCAATATTGAAGTCCATTTCTTTTAAAACTATAAATCTCTACTTTCACTTTTACTTTCACATTCTTCCTCTTTTGTTTTTGGCAATTTGCATTCTTTGTTCATATCTCCACCTACTGGGCAGGGAGGAGAATTTATAGTAAGAAAGGACTAAAATATTGATCTGTTTCTCACCCACATCTATCATTTAGCTTCTGAAGATATAGATTTAACCACTCGAGTTTTATGGATTACTTTTATGCTGCCTTTATGTGCTTTTTGGACCTTCAAAGTTTTGGTCACCATTCACTTGCTTTGTATGAAAGAGCTGAGATATTCTTCTAAAAATCTTTGTGTTCAGCAGAAGAAAGAAATCTGGGATGGCATGAGAGTGAGTAAATGATGAGAGAATTTTCATTTTTGTGTGAACTATCCCATTAAACAACTACATTCTACAACAGTCAAGAAGTTTTCCATAGAACAATATTTGTTTGTAGGCTTACTGATGAAATGGCAATCATAAATGACAACCATTTATATGATGTTTTAATGGTTTGCAATGGCTTCCTTTACATTACGTTTCCAGATATTCAGCCTTGATTAATCTTTAATTTTCATCCACATAATATTGGAAAATCTTTGTCTAATGATAAATGTATTAAAACATTAGAAATAATTGTGACTGAGGGGCTGGGACATGGGATGCTGAGAAAAATTGAAATACAGAAGTTTAAATTGAGGTGGGTGATATAACAGTCAACCTTGTGTATATTCCTTCAGATTCCTCACAGAAACAATACATGTGCAAATAGATTATTAGGAATAAGCAGTTCTTTACACTTTACACCTCTATGTTCATCACAGACATTATGGGCTTAATAAGACCTTATTTGATTTTGTAAAATATTGAAATACTTTAGATAAGGTAATAAGTGACAATGTGGAAGACCCACATTTGGGTGTGACCTTAATTCAATCATGAGTTTGCTTACATCACTGTATAAAACTTATATCAATATGAATACACTTAGAAGAGTATGGTTTACATTTTAAAAGTGTAAAACAAATATCAGAAAATGTAGACAATCCCCAGTCAATTGATGGATGCACAAAAAAATGCTTTAAAGTTATTCAGAAACAACAATGGTCTCACCTGCAAAGTACTGAGGTAGCAGCCAAAAAAGAATTCCTAGCATCACTAATATAAATCCAATGACTGTGACATACCACAATGTAGAGTCAGGTTCTGAGGTAAAAACAAAAAAACAAAAATGCATTGAGAAGAGCGTTTGCAAATTCTAAAACTGTTTATGACCAATACATTTCGCCTGCCACCTAGTGATTATTATTAATACTTAATTTAAAGGATACTTAGGGACTTTCCATCTAAAAAGAGCTTTGTGAGAATGGTTGTGTGGTCCTTTCTATTGCGTCTGATTCACCTGTAACTGTAAGCATAAAGCTCTTGCGGATGGGAGTGAGCAAGGACTTATGAGATACTCTGCAAGTGTACTTATATCCAGAGTCCTCAAGACCAGGCTGCAGAAGGAAGAAGGCTGAGAGCGAGTATGTGCCATCTTGATGAAGCCGATGACTGGAGTACAGTACATTTTTCAGGAACACAGGCGTAGGGCTGCCTCCGGCTGGTTCTCGATACCACTCCATGTTCACATCCAGAGGATAGTAGCCCTCTGCATCACATGTGACCTTCTGCTCCTTACCGAGTGTCAAAGACAAGGAGGAACCCACATTCAGAGAAACACGAGGTTGTTCTGTGAAGGTTAAAGAGAAAAAAGAAACATTAAAGGAATAGTTCACCCAAAAATTTAAATCATCACATTATTTACTCACTCTCATGCCATCCCAGATGTGTATGACTTTCTTTCTTCTGCTGAACACAAACAAAGATTTTTAGAAAAATATTTCAGCTCTGTAGGTCCTCACAATGCAAGTGAATAGGTAACAAATTTTTTTAAACTCCAAAAGCACATAAAGGCAGCATAAAAGTAATCCATACAACTCCGGTGGTTAAATCCATATCTTCAGAAGCGATATGATAGGTGTGGATGGGAAACAGTTCAATATTTAAGTCCTTTTTTAGTATCAATCTTCACTTTCACATTTTTCTTCTTTTGTTTTTGGCCATTTGCATTCTTCATGCATACTGCTTGGCAGGGAGGAGAATTTCGAGTAAAAAAGGACTTAAATACTGATCTGTTTCTCATCCACACCTATCATATCACTTCTGAAGACATAGATTTAATCACTGGAGTCTTATGGGTTACTTTCAGGCTGCCTTTATGTACTTTTTTGGAGCTTTAAAATGTTGGTACCCATTCACTTACATTGTGTGGACCTACAAAGCTGAGATATTCTTCTAAAAAATCTTTGTGTTCTGCAGAAGAAAGAAAGTCATACACATTTGAGATGGCATGAGGGTGAGTAAATGATATAGGAATCTCTTTCAAATGTTCCCTTTGACAGAGCTGTTCAGTCATGATATCAATTTGTAGGCCAACCTGGGTTACATAGGGAACTTCCAGTGGATTTCTAGAAAAGAAGTTTTGGAGTAAAAAAGGATTTGTGGTTAACATTACTTTTTTTTTTTTTTTTTTTTTTTAGAGACTTTCACATTTTGTTCTGTAACATAAATTACTCACAGTCATACCCCAAACATGAATTTTGAAGCTTATGTGCATTTTAAAACATAAGTTGCAAACAAGATGCAAAATAAAGAGTACAACAGTTGTCTGACGTGTCAAGCATGTAAAATTACATCCAACTTGCGTGAACAACAAAAAAGAAAAAAGTGTCTTTAAAATTCACAATTGAAGCATGACTGTGTATACCTGTAATTCATGATGCAGAAACAAATGTAAAAGTCACTTCAAGTACTGTTAACATCAGACCTTATTTTATTAAACACATTGAAAAATCCAGATGGAACCCCTGGCTCGAAAACGCTAAAAATGGAAAAGCTCTGTTTCTATGCAAAAGTTTGTCATCTCACCACTTAGGCTAAGAGGAATATCATGGCTGCCATAGAGGGGAGGAACAAGGACAGAGCAGATGTATGTGCCCTCGCTGATTTTTCTGGTGAGTGGAAGTTTGAAGGAGGCGTTTCCAGTGCCGATGGCTTTGACAGACACTCCACTTCCTTCACTCTTCCCTGTGCGGCTAGAGTAGCTAAAGAGCTTGCTGCGCTCCCCGTGTCGCTGTAACCTCCACTCCACCGTAACATTAGCCAGTTTGTGATCCACTGCAAACTGACAGTGCAGAATCGGTTCCTTCAAGAATCCCACCTCTACCGAGGGAGTCCGTGTAAAAACAACCATTGTAGCTGCCAAACACATATGGAAGACAAGGTGATAAGGTGGCTGACAGGTTGGAATACATTAAAGGGATAGTTCAACCAAAAATGCTATTTCTGTCATCATTTACTCACCACCATGTGTTCCAAAACAATATGACTATCTTTTTTCAGCGTCAGTCTCAGTCCCCATGAACTTCCATTGCATCTTTTTTCCATACAATGAAAGTGAATGGTGACTCAAGCTGTCATTCTGTCATGCAGAAGAAAAAAAGTCTTTCAGGTTTGAACCAACATGAGGGTGAGTAAATAATCACAGAAATGTAATGTTTGGGTGAACTATCCCTTTAAATGTAGAGCAAAATCATGACTGCATCATTCCAATAACAATGGCTACCTGATGCTGTCAGGAGTTCCCTGTCATTAACAGTTATCCATTGCAGATAGTCCACCTGTCCTTTGGCAGGAGCTGCAGGTGTGTGTCTGAGAAACGTGGTAATGACAAATGAGCCTTCATTATGGCGTAAAGTACAAGTGAACCAGACGTCATACTCTTGTGCTCCCACAGCAGGCCAGCGCATTACAATGCCTCCAGTGCTGTACCTACGGATCTCACATTGTAGTTTGTCTTCCCCTCCTTCCACAAAACGCCTCATATCCACCTTAGAGGCTGCATTAGACACAACAAATAAACACAGATTAATATTGCAGATTAAAACTATTAAAGAATTATAACTTCAAACAACATAAAGTGACTTTCACTCACCTGTGACAAGGAAGGTAATGGTAGGGTATAAAGGGCTGTCACCGGCATTACCAAATTGAAGCACAGCCTCTCTGTGGATGTACTGAGTCTCTGTGTGGCCCTCTTTATTTACTTGAACATTCTCATCCACAAACTGACAAGGAAGCCACTGAATATTATGGACAGACTGAGATCCATTTACACCTGGTCAAAAAAATGGAAGATTTAGCAAAAATTACAGTGCCTCGTGACAGGATTAAGAAAGACAATGCTTGCCAATGCAAATGTAAATAAAACTTGGGAGCTCATGCTAAACAAAACTGAAACTAGAAATAGTCAGCACTGCCCAATATTAAACCAAACCTACTACATACAATTGTCTCCACTTTAAAGAGCTATTTCCTTAAAAATATTATGGATATAGTTAGACAATACACAGTATTATATTTTTTTATTTATAATAGTAGATTTGACGTAATATTCTATACCATGCTTTGATATAAGTGTGCAATCAGCAACTGTACAGTAACAAGGAAGCAAACAAGGAAACACATTTTGGCTACTCTAAATATCTAAATATAAACAACAGTTTAACCATTACAAACCGTCTTTATAAATACCTATGCATAAAAATGAAAGGATAAGACCTCCAAAAGTCAAACCCATGCTGTGTATTCCCGTCCTGAGGACAATCATAGCAGTCACCAGAAACTGCCATGCAAACAGCAAATGTACTTTCTCTTTCGTTTCACTGTTAATACTCCAACGGAGTGTTTGACGCATGGGAATGCGAATGGTCCGATTGGAAGGCGCGTACAGCAAAGGGAAAAGAGGCGGCTCAATTTGAAAACATGCACCAATCCAGTGGCGATGACGGACAGATATGGCTCTCTAAAATATATCTTTTCGACAGTGTACCAGTAAACATGGAAACACTTATCCAGGCCCTCTCTCTCTACAAAAATGATATTTTTGAGCCTTGTAGAGAAAAATAATAATGGACAGTGAGGTGATGAGTACAGCGCATGACATGTATGAGTTTTTCCCGGCATGTTTTTTATTTTTTTATTTTTTTTTCGATTTCAAAGCGCAGCTAGTCCAGCCTTTTCGAGATTCTAATCATCAAAAGATGAAATGCTCTCAATTTTGGTCGCATGACGGAACCCTTGCAACAATAAAAAATAAAAATAAAAAAAATATATATATATATATATATATATATATATATATATATATATATATATATATATATATATATATATATAAATGTAGAATCAAAGATAGAAAATAAATAAAATGATTATTCTTTATTTGAAATATATCTGTTAATTTGCACCACCTACTGGTATATTATTATTATAATAAAAAGATACTCAAATGGATGTTTAGATTTACATGCATTTTCTCTAAAACAACTTACAAATAAAGGAACTAATTTCAGTTCATGTCAAAAAAGATAAGGCTCTTTACAAACTCAAAAATGTCTATAAAATATGTCTGGTAGATTCTAGCATGTTCATATTTTGTTCAGCCCCGGAAGTATCTCATAGACAAGATATATAAGTCCAAGTGAACAATATAGAAACATGGGTAGTAATGGGACTTTAATTACACCCATTAACCCTTAAATGCATGGTAATTTCCCCAAAACTCTTACATATTTGGGACTTTAGAGACCTGGAAATTAGATCTAACAAAAATGGATGTTCAAAATGCCCAGATAGTGTAAAATTGTAAAAATATATTTTCAAGATGGGGCCTGGGTAGCTCTGCGAGTATTTACGCTGACTACCACCCCTGGAGTCGCGAGTTTGAATCCAGGGTGTGCCGAGTGACTCCAACCAGGTCTCCTAAACAACCAAATTGGCCCGGTTGCTAGGGAGGGTAGAGTCACATGGGGTAACCTCCTTGTGGTTGCCATTAGTGGTTCTCGTTCTCAATGTGGCACGTGGTAAGTTGTGCGTGGATCGCGGAGAGTAGCATGTGCCTCCACATGCTGTGAGTCTCCGTGGTGTCATGCACAGCAAGCCAAGTGATAAAATGCCTCAGAAGCCTGGACTGAGGTGAGTAACTGCGCCACCACGAGGACCTACTAAGTAGTGGGAACTGGGCATTCCAAATTGGGAGCAAAAGGGTACATATATATATATAATTATAATATATAATATAATACATATATAAGACAATTAGAAAACAATCAAATAAAATTTATTTTGATATAATTTGATGTTTTATTTTCACAAATTAAAGAGATAATGCAAAATCAGGACAAATTAAGAAAAGCATTCATTATTCTAACACTGAAATTTCATGAGATGCAACTGGCTTTCAAACACATTTTGAGCTACACATAACACATAAGATAAACGTGTAATGTATATGTAACTTATGTATAGCTTATGTGCATTTTCTCAGGCACTTGTTGAGTCTAAATAGATGCACAATGTAGATTATTTCAGTAGTATACCCAAATGACAAAAGTCATATTATCTGTTCATGTGTTGTACTTGCTATAGTTTACTTCGATGTTGTTTCTTCATCAAATAGCAATGTCAAATGTAAATCAAGTCCATCACTGAAACAATAATATGTATATTATGTACAGTTGTGCTCAAAAGTTTGCATACCCTTTGGGAATTGGTAATATATGTACCATTTTTAAAGAAAACATGAGTGAGCAGGCAAAACACATTTCTTTTATTTCTTATGGGATTCATATTCAACTGTAGGTTATAACAGAATGGCACAATCATAAAACAAAACATGGTAACAATGAAAAAATTAAATGACCCCTGTTCAAAAGTTTGCATACCCTTAGTTCTTAATACTGTGTATTGCCCCCTTTAGCATCAATGACAGCGTGAAGTCTTTTGTAATAGTTGTCTATGAGGCCCCAAATTCTTGCAGGTGGTATAGCTGCCCATTCGTCTTGGCAAAATGCCTCCAGGTCATGCAAAGTCTTTGGTCGTCTTGCATGAACCGCACGTTTGAGATCTCCCCAGAGTGGCTCGATGATATTAAGGTCAGGAGACTGTGATGGCCACTCCAGAACCTTCACCTTTTTTTGCTGTAACCACTGGAGGGTCAACTTGGCCTTGTGCTTAGGGTCATTGTCGTGCTGGAAAGTCCAAGAGCGTCCCATGCGCAGCTTTTGTGCAGAAGAACGCAAATTGTCTGCCAGTATTTTCTGATAACATGCTGCATTCAACTTGCCATCAATTTTCACAAGATTCCCCATGCCTTTAGAGCTCCCCCCAACCCCCCCCCCCCCCCCCAAAACATCAGTGAGCCACCACCATGTTTCACAGTGGGGATGGTATTCTTTTCACTATAGGACTTGTTGACCCCTCTCCAAACATAGCACTTATGGTTGTGACCATAAAGCTCTATTTTGGTCTTGTCACTCCAAATTACAGTGTGCCAGAAGCTGTGAGGCGTGTCAAGGTGTTGTTGGGCATATTGTAATCAGGCTTTTTTGTGGCATTGGCGCAGTAAAGGCTTCTTTCTGGCAAATCAACCATGCAGCTCATTTTTGTTCAAGTATCGTCGTATTGTGCTCCTTGAAACAACCACACCATCTTTTTCCAGAGCAGCCTGTATTTCTCCTGAGGTTACCTGTGGGTTTTTCTTTGTATCCCGAACAATTCTTCTGGCAGTTGTGGCTGAAATCTTTCTTGGTCTACCTGACCTTGGCTTGGTATCAAGAGATCCCTGAATTTTCCACTTCTTAATAAGTGATTGAACAGTACTGACTTGCATTTTCAAGGCTTTGGATATCTTTTTATATCCTTTTCCATCTTTATAAAGTTCCATTACCTTGTTACGCAGGTCTTTTGACAGTTCTTTTCTGCTCCTCATGGTTCAGTATCTAGCCTGCTCAGTGCATCCACGTGAGAGCTAACAAACTCATTGACTATTTATACACAGACATTAACTGCAATTTAAAAAGCCACAGGTGTGGGAAATTAACCTTTAATTGCCATTTAAACCTGTGTGTGTCACCTTGTGTGTCTGTAACAAGGCCAAACATTCAAGGATATGTAAACTTTTGATCAGGGCCATTTGGGTGATTTCTGTTATCATTATGATTTAAGCCAAACAACTATGTGATAATAAATGGCTTCATGTGATCACTATCCTTAAATAAAAGACAGTTTTTTTTTGTTTTTTTTTTTTGCATGATCAGTCATATTTTCAAAATCAGTGCCAAAATTTCACAATTTCTGCCAGGGTATGCAAACTTTTGAGCACAACAATATGTGTACACACCATTGCTGATAGTTCATTGTTGCACAGAAAGTCAAAATGATATAGTATTTATTCGTATGAATATAGTACTTATTTTTCTTTTAATACACAAAGAAATAGATATCATGTGACAGTAAACTTAGATAGAAAATAATGATAAAAAATATAATGAATGGAAGTGCAAAAAAAAAAAAAAAAGAAAGAAAAAAAACGACACTTACATACCTCAGGTCTCTAGAGACCCTATACACTTGTGGTTATATATATATATATATATATATATATATATATATATATATATATATATATATATATATATATATATATATATATATATATATAAAGACCCGAGGTATGCGTTTAAGGGTTAGAAGACCAAGAATACTAATAAATGTGTTTTCATCTTAAAACATAAGCCTTGATTGACTTTCTGTCCATTTTATTTAATCCCTGACATGATCAAAATATATCTATTTTACATTTTGTAAAAACTAAAAATTTAGGCCCCAATACTACCCATTTAGAGAGTAATAAATATTTCAGCAGACTAAAAAAATATGAAAATGTACATGAACTATTATTTAACAGTATTTAGGTGTAGGTTCTAAATAAAACGTAAAAGTCTGTCAGCAACACACTTCTTCAATTCTGTCTGTCTGTTTTGACAAGAACAACATTTAGTTTTAATATAATATATATATTTTTAAACCATTTAATATGTTTTTTTCGAATGGATGTCTCTGCTTCAGTGCGCTGAACGGCACCTTTTTCAACAGGAGTCGATGCTTGTAAAAGTGACTGACCTGCTAGTTAAAGGGAAAGAAATGTAAAAATGCACAAGATTGTCGAGTTTTTATTTTACTTCATTTTTATTTTCTGAACAACATGTTAGTATTTGTATGGACCAGGTTATAAACAGAAAACGGTTGAATGTAGAGACTATATTCTACCCCCTAAATTATCTCTACACACCAATGCAGAGTAAATCAGTAAGGGGTATTTTAGTGACTACAGTTAAATAATGAAACTCATGAGAAAAGATGTCATGATAATCGCAGTAAATCATTGGCCTCATGATGCCGCTAGAGACTCAGCGGGCAGAACATGAGCACGTGTTCTTCTCTTTCCTTCCTTCCGTCTACGTTGACGCGGAAACACACGCACGTCCTTCTTTTGAAAACGTATACGAGGAACGTGTAAAAAATCGCCCTTGTGCTTTAAAACAAAGGTTTCTCAAATTTACAGAAATAAAACCTGAATTATTTCAAGCACACATTCAAAGACGTTATATTTACAGCGTAGTGTTTAAGAGGATATGAGTGACTTCAGCTGGTGACATTTCTTTGCGAGCAAAACAGTTATGGACCAAGGTAATAGTCTCCTAACGCCTGCAATACATATGAATTATGCACATCTAAGGCTTTATTTATTATATGCTTTCCGTCTTTTCGTCTGTTGGTGAAATTATGCTGTGAAGTGAAACGCTGCCATTGAATTCATGCATGACATTTTATACCCATAAAAAAGCTTCACTTTTCTTGAAGAGACCCAATTTGACGTTACAGGTTTTCAGTAGTAACTGTGGTTCACTACTGTAGTCATGATAGTTTTCATCTAAAACCAGTTCTTAACTGTTCATACATGTAAAAAGATTTATATTTTTGACGTTAACTGACAAATATGAATGTTATTAATGAATATGCCTTTTTTCCTTTTTTTTTTTTTTTTTTAGAAATAATAACATTTAGAAATTCTTTGTCATTTAAAAATATACATCTACAGCAAAACCAGTGTGATACATGTGAAGACATCTTTTTTTTTTATCAACATTTCTGTGACATTTTATTAAAATATACTATAACATATAATTTATATTAACATCTAATGTGAGAATTACTAGTAATTTGAATGAATTTCCTGTTACTCATAACTGCTCAATATAACTTGGTGGTCAAAAGTTACGAAACCAACATATTCTTCAACTAAACATAATCAAATCAACTGTACAACTCAAGAATACAAAATTAATACTTCTTTACTTTGTTTTTAAGCAAAGTCTATTCTATTTACTTGCATGAATTGCTGAATGTTGATGCGTGAGTATGCTGTAAGTTGGTTCAGATGGCCGCACAGTTTCCTCTTTCAAGCCCTATTTAGACTAATGTGTACATGAAATGTGCTCTCCCCACACCCCCTTTAGACAGTAGTACCTTTGATTTAGTTTATTTTTATTCGTTATATATGTCATGTCTATTTTATACAGGGATGTGTGTGTGTCTGTGTGTGACTGTATGTGTGTTTGTAAACAAAATGCTGTCCCAGTGAGAGATAAAAAAAAAGTGTGTGAGAGAGTATGGGAAAGAGGCTAAATGTAAGTTGTGTTTATAACAAAAAATGTAATTCATAGATGTGTAAAGCCACAACTGATGCTTGGGTCAAAATTGACCTGCAAATGCAAAAGATGGAACAAAGCTCTTAATTTTATTAAAAAATGTAAAAAAAATAAATAAAATTATGTGCATTTGGTTCTTGTACTAAAAACTGTGGTATTTACAAATTATTATCTATCTCTGCCATGTCAAAATTGACCCTAACACAATAGGAGGGTTAAAGGTGCACTTAGTAACTTTTTGCTTGTGTTATCTAGGACTTGCAGTGACACCTTGTGGCGTGGATGCAGCATCATTCAAAATCAATAGTTTTCTGTCACAGATGCCATTGTAGAAATTCACTATTCACATTCAGCCGTGATTAATCTAATCCAAGAGTTAGTGTCCAATAACAGGCTGGTTACTGAGATTGAGTAGTATTCGGCTGGTCATGTGATCTCAACATGGCTGCCCCCATAAGGGGACCCTCTCCATGTAGAATAAAACAGCTTTTATAAGGTTACTGATATGACTGGAGTCTTCATTTTAATGTGAGTGCTCATGATTTTATAAATATATTTTCAAAATTACAATTATCTTTTTTGGAGTAAAACTTTTTTTAATGTGGAAAAAATGATTGAGAGCACCTTTAAAAACCTTCTGATCCATAAATGCTTAAAATGAAAATTGTAGACCAATATAAATTGTCCCCATATATGAATTAATTTACAGTACTATTTATATACAAGGAAGCCAGAATGCTGTAATCTAAACAACGAGTGGCTTCTTTGAAGTTTACATATAAGATTGTTCTATTTTTTGGTCATTACATAATTCACATACTTCTATTTGTGTTGTGTTATTTTATAGTTTTGATGACTTAAATTATATATATATTTATTTATTTTTTAAAGTGAAAATTAGTTCTAATAATGATTAAAGGGTGTTCAAACTTTTGACTGGTAGTTACGAGGATGAGCAATACCTGATTGACCTATGCTCTGTTTTTAGAATCGTGGTTGAGCTGTGAGAAGACTGCTGTGCTACAGGGTGGATTTCTACTGGCCAATCAGATCTGCCAACCTGAGCCACTCTCCTCTCTGAGAAAAGAGGATTGGGATCGGGTTGGACGTCCAATTGTTAACGCAGTCAAAGAGATATGTGAACATTCACTTAGAGACGGCAAAGACAGACTCCACTGGAGAAAGAAGATCCTGTGTATTGTGTGGCGAAAGGTCCTGGAGGTGAGGAACAGAGATGACATTGATATCAAATGGAAGGAAGACCCCTTATTTGCAGTACAGAACAGTCTTCCTGACATTAACCACACTATCCTGTTTGAATTGGTAAAGTCAATGTGCTTGTCTACTGTCTATGTGGAGCTGCTGTTGTGCTGTCAACCAGCAGAGCAGTGCAAAGAGCTTGAGCTGCTGGTTAATCATGTGACAAGCAGCAGCACAGAGGCAGATATTAAGCTTCTGTTGGAGGTGTGGTGGGAACTATTGAAGGGCAAGAGAGGATATCTTGATACCTTAGACCATCTCTTTACAGCTCAGTGTTCACACTGCAATACAGCCACATCTGAACCATCACCACATGCATCAAAGAGATTCAAACTGGATCCAGAATCCACATCCACATGTATGGTGCACATACTATTCGAAGGGCTAAACCAAATTAAAGAGCATTTTACATCCTCAGACTTGTGTTTCTTTGCCCTCTCAAATTGCCTAGACACACTGTATACCTACTATCTTTTAAGCAACCCTGCTGATCTCTCAATAGAGGTTAAACTCCAAAATATCTCTCGCTCAGTGAGCCTTAGAAAGAGAAATGAAGTAACGGATGGATTTGACTTGATTGAGGTCATATGTGAGGCCCAGAGAGACCTTGCTGCGGCTCTCACTCCAGCTGAGACCAAACCTTGTGGAATGACATTCATCCAAGCCATGCAGGTCTCACTTGAAATCATATGCTCTTGGGAGGTTATGGGGCTTTTGAAGATGCCCACCAATGAGCCAAGTGCCACGTCAATCCGTCTGAAAGATAGTCTGTGTAGAGTTCTCGCCTCTTTGGAACAACCGTCACACGCTAAGGACCTGATCGGAAATGGACAGACTCTGAATAATCTGAAAATAACTTTAAAAGGCTTACTGGCTTCTTTAGTATTGACTGTGCCTGAAAGTTCTGCAACAGAAATGGCACATATTGCTATGGCCATCTTGGACAATAATCTTGAAGGGTTTCAAGGCCTTCCTAAATGGTTTGCCTCCAAACTCATTCAAGACTTCAATGAGGCTGAGTGGATTCAGTGCCTTGAGAGAAATAAGAGTGTGTTTCAAACAAAAGATCTTATGACGTTGATCTCCACACTTATAGACAAATGTCAAAGTGATGCTGACATGCAGTACTGCAAGAAGCTAAAGGATGTTATTGTGGACATATTCTGCCAGCTGTCCTCACCCAATAAAAATGCTACACTTAAAGAAATGCTCTCTCTTTCCAAGAAAGGCTTGCATGGCTTTCTTCCTAGTTCAGTGACAGTAGGTTTCACAGAGGAGCTCAATCTTGCCTTTAACTGCATAATTCAGAGCAGTGCAAACAGCAACCTTGATGCAGCAGTTTCTGCTGTTTCCCGAATGGCCTTCCAGAATCCTGAAGCCACCCTGCGTCGATGCTGCCACATGGCTGTTGTTAATGTCGGAGCTCACACTCTGATAGCTGAGATTCTTCAGCAGCTCTCAGGTCTCATATCTACACCTGGAGACAGCCTGCTGTGTAGATGTCTTCAGGACACTGTTTGGAGCAAGCTGTCTTCACCTCAAGAGGAAAACCAGTTTCTGCAATTCCTGGCTGAGCTGATGAAGTGTAAAATAACTGGATGCGCGGGAGAAAAGCAAAGTTTCCTTCCTCCCGAGGAGGCCTTGCGTGTTTTTGTCCAACCATACCTCTCTTCATCTTCCAGTTCATGTAAGATAGAGTTGTGTCTGCGACTTCTCCAGTCTGCCCTGAGCCAGGACAATACAAACAATTCCACACATTGGGTAATGAGCTGTTCTCCATTCCCACTTTTATATTGTCTGGCACAACTTTTGAATGAATGCAGTAGGTGCTGGGAACTGCCAATAGAGGACAAGGCACCCATCTCCATGGAGTCCAAAGAGCTGCTATTGTCTGTACTGAACACTCTGGGGACGATTGTTGGCAAGGAAGTGGCCTGTGCACCTGATGTTTGGTCCAGAGCTCTTTTTTGGCTGTACAGTAAGGTGGAGGAACTGGATTGGACTGTGCGTTTCTATCTGAAGGAAGTTTGGGGACAACATTTCAAATATGAAGTTCCAAACTCTCTGTTGGCTGTGTGCAATCTTCCCGAGCAGGAGTGGTCTGGCTTGGAGTTGCCTCAATATGGACTAGGCACTGGACTGCTAGCATGGTTGGAGTGCTGCACGCTGTCAGACCATGTTCTAGAGGCAATGCTGGAATATCTCTCGTTGAACCTACTAAAACCTGATGATGTCAACATGTTCAGCAAAGGCCTTTTAGTGGCTGTGTCTCAGATCCTTCCCTGGTGCACAACTGGGGAATGGGATAGACTTCTGAAAGTATTACAAGAACTCTTACGGTCAGGCAAGCTCTATGTGCCATTCTCTTTAGAATATGTCGACTTTCTCCCATTACTCGACTTGCGTTCGTTTGCCGATGAGTTACGTCTGTCAGTGTTCCTTTTGCGAATCTTCCAGCTACTATGTGGTTCCAGCTGTTCTGATTGGCTGCCACCTCAAGGCTGGGTGCATACTGGACGGCTTTATGCTAATGCAATGAGGGGCATTACCAGCTCAGTCAGTGAGAAGATGCAACTGCCATCTGCCATGGAATCCCCCAAAACCTCTTTGTCAAAACATGGAGCTTGCAGTCAGGAGGTTCTGTTTGTGTTTACCCAGCTCTTCTGCCATGTGCTGCATGTGCAGGTGATGATTCCTGGCCAGCCAGAGTCTCTATTCCTGTGTGCTCTGGAGATCCTAACTCACTATGAGGCTGTGCTCTCAGCGTATCCCAACAGCTGCACCGCCCTGCAGGGACTAAACACGCGTCACTTCTTCACTACAATTGCAAACAATTTGCAGTGTGCAGACATGAAGGCTGTTCTACATCAGAAGATAGCTCAGTTATGAGATCCCAGCAGGAACTCTAAACGGGGAGGTTTGACTGGTACACTATTTGTTCGACCATTTTTTCCTTTTGTTTGCCAACAAAGAAAGTGAAATAAATAATTGTGCATTACAACTGATGTTTAACGCTTCATTTCAACAAACATATTTTTTAATTTATATTTGTGAAAAGCAAAAGACTGCAAGTCTTGTAACTCAATGTTTATAAAAACTACTGACATTACTTACATTACTCTTAGAATTGTACAAAGAAAGACAGAAGTGGTCTATTGTATTTCATTAATGTGTTCTAAAAAGATGGTTTTAATTTACCTTTAAACCATGTCAGCATGGCTGTATTCCCTAAATTAACACCAGTAGATGCAAATATAAAGAAATGGCAAAGCATAGGGTTTTCCAGGCCAAAAACATGAATATGATCAATTATACTGCATTTGTGATTTTAGTGATTTTTGCATGATGTGTGTGTATGTATGTATGTATGTATGTATATATAAAAGGCAAAATAGTTGAACCTCTCTTCATGGTCGCACAAAGGTTATTCTGGGATCTGGGGAAAATGTCACATGGAAACAGGCTCATTGTGTCAGGACAGTGAGTTATACTACAGAAACAAATGTATACAATAATTAAAGGGAAAGGCCTAATTATTTAAAGGAATGTGCCGGGTTCAATACAAGTTAAGCTCAACTGACAGCATTTATGGCATAATGTTGATATACCACAAAAAATTATTTCGACTTATTTAAGTTATAGTAAGGGACTTACAATAGTCAAAAGTATAGCCACAAGAAGTAAACAGTATACATGTGAACATGATTGGATATAACTTTACACAGATAAGGTTAAGTTATTTGTTTCACACTAAAATCATGTTAACATCTATAATGTTTATGCCTTGTGCCTATACTTCTCAAAAGTGTTTATTTCAGCGATTATGGACCAGCCCCAGTTGCTTCCATTGTAAGTTCAGCCAAGAAAAGGAGGGACGAGTCTAAATTATTTTCTTGGCAATCAACATTATGCTTCTAATGCTGTTATTTGAGCTTAACTTGTGTGGAACCCTGAATATTCCTTTAAACATACCTCCATGAGCTACATGTAAAAATAGCTGTTTATATCTGCTATTCTATTTTCCTGTTTTCAATTGCTGCCATTTTTCAATGGACTTGCTTAGCTGATAAGCTAAAGATAGAGTTGTGTCTGCGACTTTTCCAGTCTGCCCTGAGCCAGGACAATACAAACGATTCCACACATTGAGTAATGAGCTGTTCTCCATTCCCACTTTTATATTGTCTGGCGCAACTTTTGAATGAATGCAGTAGATGCTGGGAGCTGCCAACAGAGGACAAGACACCCATCTCCATGGAGTCCAAAGAGCTGCTATTGTCTGTACTGAACACTCTGGGGACGATTGTTGGCAAGGAAGTGGCCTGATGACCTGATGTTTGGTCCAGAGCTCTTCTTTGGCTGTACAATAAGGTGGAGGAACTGGACTGGACTGTGTGTTTCTATCTGAAGGAAGTTTGGGGACAACATTTCAAATATGAAGTTCCAAACTCTCTGTTGGCTGTGTGCGATCTTCCCGAGCAGGAGTGGTCTGGCTTGGAGTTGCCTCAGTATGGACTAGGCACTGGACAGTTAGCATGGTTAGAGTGCTGCACGCTGTCAGACCATGTTCTGGAGGCAATGCTGGAATGTCTCTCGTTGAACCTACTAATGTCAACATGTTCAGCAAAGGCCTTTTAGTGGCTGTGTCTCAGATCCTTCCCTGGTGCACAACTGGGGAATGGGATAGACTTCTGAAAGTATTACAAGAACTCTTACGGTCAGGCAAGCTCTATGTGCCATTCTCTGTAGAATATGTCGAATTTCTCTCATTACTCGACCGTTTGCCGGTGGGTTACGTCTGTCAGTGTTCCTTCTGCAAATCTTCCAGTTACTATGTGGTTCCAGCTGTTCTGATTGGCTGGCACCTCAAGGCTGGGTGCATATAAAAAAATAAACAAAGATGGCTGAACTACAGTATACCACAAAAAAAAAAAATTGACTTGTTTAAGTTATAGTAAGGGACTTACAATAGTCAAACGAATAGCCACAAGAAGTAAACAGTATACATGTGAACATGATTGGATATAACTTTACACAGATATGGTTAAGTTATTTATTTCACACTAAAATCATGTTAACATATATAATGACTAAAGACAAATAGATTTATATATAAGTGAAAATTACAGCAAGCCTAATGTTAACTCTTATGTGGACCTGCTGGTGTGTGGTGAGCATACTGGTGCACTGTGGATGCCATCGCATCATCCAGGTGGATGCTGCACACTGGTGGTGGTTGAGGAGAGTCCCCTTATACTATGCAGTACAACGTGCTATATAAATGTAAAGAATTACTAAAATTAATTATCTGTGTGCCCAATGCAACTGTTCAGATGTCCCATGTTCTCCTTTATTACAATAGTAAAGCATAGAAATTACAGTACATCAATGTATGAATATAATACATGCATATGATCATATTTAACAACTACAGACATGGTTTTTGACAGTACTGTGCTCTCCATGGACACCTGTAATCCATCCATCTTCTAAAGCCAATTGTCCTATGTAGGGTTGCAGGTAGTGCTGGAGCCTATCCTAACTGTCTTGGGCTGAAGGCAGGGAAACACCCTGGATAGGTGGCCAGTCCATCACAGGGCTAGCACACACAGACATACACTCTCACCTATGGGCAATTTAGAATTTCCAATTCACTTAACCTGCATGTTTTTGGACTGGGGGAAACCACGGGAACACCATGCAAACTCCACACAGAAAGGCCCTGGGTGAGCCGGGACTCAAACCAGGAGCTTCTTGCTGTGAGGCGACAGTGCTACCCACTGAGCCACTGACACCTGTAATGTATATGTGAATTTAGGACAGGCCACTTAATGTCTCACTCACTTCCCACAGCTTCTTGGCCACAGCATCGTCCTTAGCCTTTGCCTTCACCTTCTGCACAGCACAGTTGGAGAAATACCTGCCACTGAGGGATTCAATGCCCTCTTGCAGGGCACAGTGTAAAGTCGTCTGGGCACCGGACTCTACGTCCTTAAAGAACAAAGCTGCAATGGGCTTCAGTAACAACCTCCTAAACACTTTATTAGTGTTACGAGTCAATTCAGTGTTGATAACACCTGGTGAAATAAATGAGGTGACATGGATGAAGTAATAGTAAGGTTCAAATGTAAAAGTGTTTGCATTGACGATAGTGATAACTGCTCATGCAAATAAGTTAAGTGTAAATATACAAATCTAGCTCTGAAGATGAAGCCTGCACAAACTAAAGTAATTTGCAAATATGGTTAAGACACAAACCTGGGTGGAGACTGTAACAGGTCACATTGGTTCCTTGTAGCCTCTTTGCAAGCTCATGTGTGAAGAGCACATTGCACAGTTTGCTGTGTGAATATATCCAAAAGACATTCATTGCAGACTCACCCACTCCAAACTCCTTGTGAGTGCGAAGACAGTCAAAGTCAAGTTTACCAAAATTATGTAAATTTGAAGACACAGTGACAATGCGGCTTGGTGCACACTCTTTCATTCTGTCCAGCAGCAAATTAGTCAGGAGGAAGTGACCAACATGGTTGATGCCAAACATAAGACCAAGACCATCCTCAGTAGTGCCCTGCATATAGACTCCTGAAATATGGATGTTATATGCATTACGGATTTGGAATGGATTTTGATTTAATATGCCTTACAAATAGCACTGTAGTGGTGGTAACATTGTAAAGTAATTGTATTAAATTCTGTGCTATTTACTGTACATGGTATTCCAAGGAACTTCAAATAATTCTGTTTATTACCACTGTTACATGTCCCAAAACAAAACAAAAAAAACAAACAAAAAAAACATGCTATTAAGACTTTTAGAAGAATATCTCAACTCTGTTGGTGCATACAATGCAAGTGAATGGTGATCAGGCTACAAAAATCACAAAGTCAGCATAAAAGTAATCCATACGACTCCAGTGGTTTAAACAATGTCTTTTGAGGCAATCTAGTTGGTTTTGGGTGAGAAACAAAACAAAACAAAACAAAACACCCAAAACAAATTGGATTGCTTCAGAAGACATGTATTAAAGGGGTCATTAAATGGAGAATCAAATTTTCCTTAATCAGCCACAACTTTATAACCACTGACAGGTGAAGTGAATAACATTTATTATCTCATTACAATGGCACCTGTCAAGGGGTGGGATATATTAGGCAGCAAGTGAACAGTCAGTTCTTGAATTTCATGTGTTGGATGCAGGAAAAATGGGCAAGCGTAAGGATCTAAGCGACTTTGACAAGGGCCAAATTGTGATGGCTAGATGACTGGGTCAGAGCATCTCCAAAATGGCAGGTCTAGTGGGGTGTTCCTGGTATGCAGTGGTTAGTACCTACCAAAAGTGGTTCAAGGAAGGACAAATGGTGAACCAGTGACAGGGTCATGGGCACCCAAGACTCATTGACGCCTGTGGGGAGCAAAGGCTAGCCCGTCTGGTCTGATCCCACAGAATAGCTACTGTAGCACAAATTGCTGAAAAACGTAATGCTGGCTGTGGTTTAATGGGGCTGCATAGCCACAGACCGTTCAGAGTGCACATGCTGACCCCTGTCCACTGCCAAAAGCGCATACACAATGGGCACATGAGCATCAGAACTGCACCATGGAGCGTTGGAAGAAGGTGGCCTGGTCTGATGAATCACATTTTCTTTTAGATCATGTGAATGGCCAGGTGTGTGTGCATCGTTTACCTGGGGAAGAGATGGCAGCAGGATACACTATGGGAAGAAGGCAGGCCGGCGGAGGCAGTGTGATGCTCTGGGCGATGTTCTGCTGGGAAACCTTGGGTCCTGGCATTCATGTGGATGTTACTTTAACATGTACCACCTACCTAAAGATTGTTGCAGATCACGTACACCCCTTCATGGCAAGGGTATTCCCTGATGGCAGTGGCCTCTTTCAGCAGGATAATGTGCCCTGCCACACTGCAAACATTTTTTGACAGAGTTCAAAATGTTGACTTGGCCTCCAAATTCCCCAGATCTCAATCCAACTGAGCATCTATGGGATGTGCTGGACCAACAAGTCCGATCCATGGAGGCCCCACTTTGCAACTTACAGGACTTAAAGGATCTGCTGCTAACATCCTGGTGCTAAATACCACAAGACACCTTCAGAGGTCCTGTGGAGTCCATGTCTTGACGGGTCAGAGCTGTTTTGGCGGCACGAGGGGGACCTACACCATATTAGGCAGTTGGTTTTAATGTTGTGGCTGATCAGTGTTAGAGGTAACTGTACTATAAAAACATACTGTAAATTTCAGAACTCAAAACTTCCTCCCCAGTCTAAAAAGAGCATTTATTTTTGCCACCCTGCTGAAACATCTTGTTTTGAAATCTCTGTGTTAATGACGTCACAACACATTGCTCATTTGTATTTACGCATCCCACAACATGTGTCATTGTACCCTTGGCCCCGCCCCTGGTGTGCAGTTCGAGAGAGGAGGCCTAACTATTCCTAACATAACACCAAAGGGAACCCATCTGGACTATTTTGAATTATTTTGTATGTAACCATGAACTATACAGACTCTTTGGCTGCTGCCATGTATCTCGCCGCTTTGAAAAGTCACGGTGTCAAGTTACAACTCTGTAAGTGAGAGGCAATTCTCTCATTCAGCTGCTGCCTCTGTCATGGACGCATTCTTTCACCCATTTTTAATTGTTGGTGTATGTAAACATAGGATGTCTTTGATGATGGACGTCTTCGACCTTTTCAGTGTGTTTCCAGCAATGTGCACCTCAGCGCGCCTTCAGCATGTATGTTTGTAATTTCACAGTTCTTTGGACTATGTATGTGCATTTTTTTCAGCTCATATCAGCATGAATTCTTTGTGAACAGTCGTAATATGATTCAAGCTTTGCAAAGGAACTGTTATTGAAGAATGGGGCAGTTAAAAACACTTCAGAAACATAAGTAAACCGTTTCACTCATGAATATTTCAAATTTGAATGTTAACAGTTGTGCTTGAGAAGAACAGTTTCATATATTCAGATGCAATGTGTTGAATGTGTGTTATATGTAAACCCTGCAATTTTGTTTTATAATGTTCTTCCAATTGATTTGAGGGGCAGCATGATATTAGCCAATCATATCAGTGGGCGTTTACGTTTAAGTTTAAAGGAGGCGCTTATGACAAAACCAGACAGACAGAGGGCCAAAAACAGTGTGGAATATTATCATATATTTAAAAATTGTGGCTGTTTTGGTGCAAAAAAAAAAAAAAAAAAAAAAAAAACATTTTATAACATTATCATTGGATCTCAGGGAATATAATAAAATTATTTAAAAAAAGCACTTAATGACCCCTTTAAACCACTGGAGTCTTTTGGATTACTTTAATGATGACTTCATCTCCTTTTTGGAGATTCAAAGGCCTGATCACCATTCACTTGCATTATACGGGCCTACAGAGCTGAACTATTTTTCTAGACATCTTTATGTGTGTTCAGCAGAAGAAAGTCATACACATCTGGAAGAACATGGTGGTTTCATTTTTGTGTGAACTATCGCTTTAAGAAATGCTCAACCTGCATTGTTGACGAGAATATCCAGTCTTTTCTCTGTCTTGAGAAAAATCTCTGCAAAGGAGCGTACGGACTTAAGACTGGCCAAATCCAGCTGCATGAACACCACATTTTGACTCCCACTCTCCTGAGTTGAAACAACAAAAGCACGTGACATATATCCGTAACTACAAACATTTAGTAACGTATATACAAAGGGTCACAACTAAGCAGATTTAATGCAATCTTCTCACTCGTTTTACAACAGCAACAGCAGCCTCGCCGCGTACTCGGTTCCGGCATGCCAGAATGACTCGAGCGCCTCTCCGCGCTAAATCTTCTGCTGTGGCTCTACCAATGCCCGTGTTACTACCTGCATAGAGCCACAAACCATGTAATGTTTTAAGCCACTTAAACACATTAAGTCTGATAAATTCTTAATAAATCTTTTTTAAATGTAACAAATGCTCCAAGTGCACTAAAAATGTACCTGTTACGATGACCGTTTTGCCATGCAGTTTCTCTTTGCTTTTGCAGCGCGCACCAAGAATAAAACTACGAAATATCATCAGCACCCCAATAATAACACCCGTGAACATCAGAAACTCTGACATTATGAACGTGAAGCACTCCAATCAATAACACCTTGCAAAATCTGAGAGTACGGAAGTAACAATCGTCAAAGGTTTCCAACCGGGGGAACAGGATTGCGTTTCTTGTGTCCTCTTAAATAAACAACAGGATATTGCTGATTGAGGAAACAGCGTCGAAACTGTAAAGAAACTTTTAAGAGTTGAGAAACAAATCGAAATAATTTCACTACTGGTTAAAAGTAAAAAAAAATAAAGAAATAAAAAAAAAAAACCTTAAAGAAATATTCGGGTTAAATACAAGTTTAGCACAACTGACAACATTTGTGGCATAATGCTGATGACCACAAAAAATAGTTTCAACTCGTCAATAATCGAGGTTACAGTGAGGCACTTACAATGGAAGTAAATGGGGCCAAATTTTGGAGAGTTTAAAGGCAGATATGTGAAACTTACAATTTTATAAATGCATTAATTCCCCTGTTAAAACTTGTGTATTATTTGAGCTGTACAATTGTTTAAATCATCATTTTAGGGTTTGTTGGCATTACATAGTCATGGCAACAAAGTTGTAAAATTGGCTATAACTTTACACAGAAAAGATTAGTAAGTGATTTTATCACACTAAAATCATGTTAACACACATTGTTTATGACTTGTGGCTATACTTTTGAAACAGTGAGTATTTTAATGTTTACAGTTTGGCCCCTATACACTTCCAGTGTAAGTGCCTCGCTGGAACCCAGATTTTTTGCTTTTTTTTAAAGGAGGGAATTTTCTTTTGAGGTAATCAATATTATGCTGTTGATTGAGCTTGAAGGTCTTGTAAGTGATATTAGGTTCTGAAGCTTTCACGTGACTGAGCCGCTGCATTAGCCACGCCCCCTCAAAATCGAACCCTCCAAAGATAATTTTGAGACCAAAACAAAGAAAATAAGCAGCACTGTTTGTTTCTGTGGCAGGCAAATTCAACAGTGGCACAATAGCGCCCTCAACTGACAAACAATATGAATCACAGCCTCAATGATCTGCTTCTAATACAACACTTATGAGAACGAGTAAAATGATTGACAAAGTTTACAAAGTCTACAGCTGTCACAGAGACCAGTGACATATCTCAGGACAGTTTTTTCATTAATATCTTTAAGACAGTAGGAACATTTTTAGCATACTTTTCCATGAAAAAAAACTGCTTACAGCACCTTTAACTTGTATTGAACACGGAATATTCCTTTAAAATTGGTTGGTCGGTCGAGCAGCTTGGTAAGTTGACAGCTGCTTTTTTTAATTTACTCTCTGCATACACAATGAAATAGTCTTATTTAAAAATCTTTATATATTTACAAAGTAATGACATACATGTCAAAAGTTATCTTGCTGACACAATGAAACTTCAGTCACATAACCAAAAGTGACCACATGTTTGAGTCGAACAACTAGCTTTATACACAAATGAACTTCACAACTAAGGCTGCAGATGTTCTAACACTACAGAGAAATTAACGGTTCCAGAGTTAAACTAAAACGGTGATGATTATTCTAATAAATCCTACAAAGGTATTTGTACATGTATGCATTTCTGCATATAGTTGCCTATGGTGCAAAAACTGCAGAAAAAAAGAACAATACATTCTTATAACAAAATAAAATATTCTGAGTATATATACTGTTCAAGAGTACATAAAAAAACCTTTGTATGGACACAAAGTATACAGGGTGTGGACATGTGAGATTTAGGGGAATTCAAATGTCAGCTCCTCAGTCAAAAGGTCTTGCATAATAAAAAAATTGGTATAAATGTAATGTGCAAACACTCTGTCCATAATACCCAGTCCCCAAAATACCGCAGTACAAATAAATGCATGAACCTCTTTATCAAAGTTCCTTTTTTGCACCTGTAGTCCAATTCATATTTATTATCCATTGATCTGTTTTGTTTTATAAGGGAAAGCAGGGGCTATAATACAGATTTGGACTGCAGCACTGGTATTTGGTGGAGTTTGGGAGTCTGTGTGTCAACCACTTCAGTCTCTCCTTGTCGAAGTGTGGTAGACGTCTCCTCCTTTTTGGGTTGGTTGTTAGCAAATTCTGTGACGCTGAATAGGAATTGCATGCAGCCCACTTTGATGCAACTGCTGTGGTGGAGCAATGCTGTGCCCTCCCATCCGGCTCCGCTGCCCCCTATCAGGCTGGAGCTGCTGGCTTTGCAGTTACAGGGAGATTTGGGTCCTCCTTGAGCCTGGCTACTCATCATGCCACCTGCAGGCATCAGCACTGCTCCTGTGCACACCTCCCCAAGTGGCTTCCTTGACCCATTACCTCCTGCATATTAGGTAACATCCATAATTGTCCAGATTAAGAATTTATTTCAATTGATTCAATAGAAGAATTTGACAAATATTTTAATATGGTTCTAAAAAAATGCTCCTGAAAATCAATTCCACAGGGACAGCATTACCCTTTAATAAGACATTTCTGATACTGTCCTCTGGCATTACAAAAATATTTGGGTGATACTCACTGATGCTGTTTTGTACTTTGGATGCAAGTCCACTGGGTGAAGTAATGTTCGGTTTGTCAGAGAAGTCACACGAGTAAAGCACATTATCTACAGTTGTCCCATGTTCACTGTAGTTCAGGAGCTCATAATGCTTTGTGTTCTACAAGAGATTAAATTACATTTATAAACATTCATCCGTTTAATCTAACAAGTCTGAACAATTACTAAAAAAAACTTTAACCTACCCTTTAATAACACGTAATTATTTTTCCATACAGTAAAATACATTTATTACCGGATTACACTCACTTCATCATAAAAGATGCAGGCATGTTTCCCAGAAACATAATTGCAATGACCATAATTTGTAAGGCACACGTCCATTTCAGCACCTAGAAAAAAAAGCTGTCATAATGCAAAACTCGATGCATATTCAGAATAATGCAATCTCTCTTTAATGTTGCTTGTGACAAACCATACCTGTTCCTATGTACAGAGTCCTATAGCACATGTTAACCGCTGCCCCCTTTCCTGTAAAAGGACACAGCACTGCACGAGCTTGCACATCCCTTTTTTGTGCTGAAAAAACAAAAACAAAAGAGAGTACAAAAGACCTGCTACATTACAGCTGCAGTAAAACAGCAGAGCATGATGTGTCTTAAATGAGCTGGTTTGGGAAGCTATGCAAGAGCTGATGTGTGTTGTGTTCTTGGCCCTTACCGTCTGTGTGAGAGGAGGGTTTGGACAGAGAGGCAGTGACAGCTGAAGGGATCCCACTTTTACTCGAGGGTTGAAGTGATTTGGGGGAAATGAGCTGCTGGATCCTCTGCCAGGCCAGGAGTCTGATCAACTCCTCATCCAGCTTATTTAACTCCACTTCTAGAACACACAGAAACAAAGTTAACTTACCAGTGACATTATGGTGATTAGATGTACCTGGAGTTTGCTGGATTTTAATCTTGTATTTGAAAGATCCAAACAAACTCATTCGAAATCAGGTTACATATCTGTATTGTAACTTGTAGCAGCCAAAAATATTTTAAATTACATAAATATAAAAGTAAAGTGAACCTGGAGGGCTTCACGTTCACAATGCAGATTATAAATGAACTGCATCACAGACTTCCTGAGATGGTCCGAGTCGGCCCGCTAAGTGTGAAAAACCCCTAAATATACATCTGGTTAAAGCGGAAACCTTACTTCCATCGCCTTCAACCGCATTCTTGTTGTAGCTATAAAAGCTGCCTATCGAGGAGGGGAGCACAGAGCCTTTCCCTGTATACATAACATCAGGACTCACTTTGTTTTCTGAGAAATAAGGACATGGAAAGGCACAAAATTGGTTTAATGGTATCTTCTCTATTCAGATTTATCCAACAAAAAGGCCCGTTGGTCTGTAATAGGGTCAGTTAACCTCTCCAACTCTGGAGCATTTTTGAGCTGCCGCCTGCCATTTTTCACACTCAAATTGAAAACCTCACCATTTACACCTACTGTGGACTATTTACCAAAAATTGGTCTAATTGTTTCAGAGACTACCCCAAATTATTCTATGATGAATAGAATAAAAATATATATATATTTTTGTTGTAAGCATGTAATTTTGGTTCTGCTCACTCCACCTCCCTCCAAAAAGTCTTATTTTGTTCCACTAAATGGCAGCAAGTGCTAGAAAATAGAATTTTTCCTCTATCACCTTTCTTCACAAAATGCCAGACTGAAATGTAGCTGGCGCTCTAACGCAGTTTAGCCCTTACAGATGTGCACATCCACAGACATTCAGTCTAATTTTCAGTTTATGCACCACCCCCAATGTTTCATCAAATATCACGGCCTCTGAGTGGACTAGAAGCTCAATCTAGGTGTTATTAGAAAGTGGAGATTCACCTCTTTGCAAAGATGTATAACATTTTATCATCAATAGTCCATAACATATATTTCCTATTATTTGTTTAGCATGCTTTTCCTGCTGGACTGCATATTTTGTTCTGGACATCTAAAATATAACACTGGATTATTCACACAAGGAAGCTCACAGACAAAGTCAAAATTGGCTCATTTTTTAGAAAACTGGCTATGGTAGAAGCAGATATAAAGTTTTTAGCTATTTGGGGCTTACAGCAGCAGTGACTGGCACATGACAGAGACATTTGTATTTGATGTCTTATTTCACTTTCTGATTCTTTTAAAAAGCTTTTAAACTGTGGTATTTAGGACAACAGAATAAAGTACAGTTGCATTCCTGAGAATGAGAGCTTTCATTCAATATATGATTTGTCTATTTAAGTGCAATCTGAAAGAATTTAATATTCATTATAATATTTCTACCACATAACCGCTAGGTGTCGCTGATTTGTGATGCAAATGTTTTCAGGCCTTATTTTGTTATTTTATGTTACATAAATGCAGAAGTGATGGTTAGCTATGACAAGTTCAGATTCTAAGCTTTCTGATAAGCCCAATGTATGTATTTGGAGACTTGAACATTTTAAACGTAAACTTTTGTTCGTGACATGACGCCCCTTTTTGGATCCACTGGCGGGTCTGCAGAGTTGAAGCGGTTAAACTAAATTTAAAGCTTGACTAACTTTACAAGTGGACTTCATGAAAAAAAATGTTTGGAACACCACCCATTTAAAGGAATAGTTCACCTAAAATGAAAATGGTCAATTTACTCACCTTCATGCTGTTCAAAAACCCTTTTCTTTATTCTGTGAAACACAAAAGGAGTTATTTATAGAAGAATGTCCATGCTGCTCTTTTCCATACAATGAAAATGGCAGCCATGACTGTCAAGCAAGATTTCTAGTGAATACCATACTTTCCGGAAACAAAATCGCACCTGAATATAAGTTGCACCTGATCAAAATCACGTTGTTGACTTGCCTTCAGCTGCTCAAAATCTGAAAATGCGTAACTCTATGCTGTATACTTTTAGTCTGTAAGTAAAACAATGTATTAAATTCATTTATTAACATATTAGCAACTATTATTATTATATTATATATAATATATATATATTATTATTATAGTCATTATTAGCAACTATTTGTTGTTATTTCCTGATTTTTGCAACACTTTGCTGCACTAATTATCCAGGACACTGACTAAATAGTTTTTACTACAAGTGTGATGGAATGTCATTTTGTGGGCATGTGAGCAGTTGTGTTTGCCAGCAGTCGAAAGTTTGTTAGAACAATGTTATGAAGGGACAGAATATTTAAACTGGTTGGATAAAGTACTTTGTAAAGGAAAAATACCCTGAATAAGCTACTTTAGACCACTACTTTAAAACCGCCTCTATGACTGATGTTTTCATCTGTTTGTGTGCAAGCATATGTATTTTAGTGTGCAGTTTGTTTGACCGGCTGACATCAATTATGTAAAAAAGTATGTAAATTAGTTGCTTCAGACTATAAGTCGTAGTACGTTTCTGATGATGAAAAAACCTGCGACTTTTATTCTGGGAAATATGGTAATTACTTATATTTCCGTTTGTTCCTAACACAAAGCTATAGCATGGATTCAGAAAACTTAGAATAAAGTGCAAATGTAGTATGGAGATTTTTTTATTATGCTTTATGGAGTTTGACAGTCCCTGGTCCCCATCCACTTTAATTATTGGACATTATACTTAACTCCTTTGGTGCACCATAGAAGAAAGCCATAAAGGTTTGGAACATATCAAGAATAACATGTAAATGCCAGAATTTAAATTTTTGGGTGAACCATCCCTTTAAGTGATGTGTAGGCACAAATACCTTTAGTCTGAGATGACAAGCTGCTGTTCAGCCCTGAGAAATTCCCTATAGCTGCAGCTAAGCCATGATGATTGCCAGGAGAGTCTGAAGCAAGGCTGGTAGATGAAGTGGTATCTCTGTGCATACACGAGCTGAGGGGACTACTGCTCTCAGTCTTAATGTCTACATGGTTGGGCAGGGCTGGCACAGGTGGAGTTTGTGGTTTAGAGGGGCTACTGGGTCTGTGTGGGGTTTTACCCTCACACACAACAGGCCCATTCACTCCTGTACCCTTCTCTACTGGATTATCAGCATCACTATGACAAGGTCTTTCTGCCTGTTCAGGTACTTGAGAGGGCAGCACAGGGGCCCATTGGGGGCCAACTGGTGTACTGCTGGACTGGAGGCAGTCTGCAGGTAGTGCAGGCTTGCAGGGAGAATCTTGAGAGCAGAGATCCTGTGTCTCCATACACTCCTCCGTCTTCATGTCTGTCTGCTCCAAATCCTGGTGGGACGATGACATCTGCTTAGCAGATAAATGTTTCATAATACTGCACTGAAGTGCAATTACATGCCGAAGCCACTGTTGAAAAAAGAAAAAAAAAAAAAGTGTGAGAAAGAATCCTTTTGCAGTGATACCTGGGTTGATGCATAACATGTTCATGGACTTTTTTTTTTTTATTAACATCAAGACTTTAGGTTAAAATGGGTTTCTTAAAGGGTGAGTTAACACAAAAAGTAAAATTCTGACATAATTTCCTCACCCTCATGTTGTTCCAAACCCATTTGACTTACTTTCATCTGTGGAACACAAAAGGAAATGTTAGGCTGAATAACAGCCTACGTCTCCATTCACTTTCATCGAATGGGAAAAAAGATGTAATGAAAGTGAACGGTGACTGAGGCAAACAGTGACTGCATAACATCTCCTTTTGTGTTTCATGGAAAAAGGTCATACAGGTTCAGAAACAACATGAGGGTGAGTAAATGATACATTTTCATGTTTGGGGTAACTATCCCTTAAAGGTTTTTGCAACTTTTAATAATCTTTTTTTGCTTTCATTTGTGCATTTTAAATGATCCTGTGGTGTGACAAATTTCCATGTAATCTCTCAATATGAGTTCATAAGGCTGCATTCATAATTATAAAATAATTCATAAGTTTAGTTTGATTTATACAAATGTTTTATACGGAATTCAGTACATTTACCTCCTCTTGTTCATCTTCGTTGGTTAGATACTGGGTGGGTGATGAATGTTCTTGCTCCATGAGGCCATTCGTTATCAGCTCTCCATTACGAAGGCCCACTTGACCCATCAGCACAGGGGGGTTTTGGTAGTGACTTTTAATGGCATTGGGGACCTATGAGCACATATCAAAATTGGAGACCCATTAGTCAAAGCTGCTGTGTGTACAAAGGCACCTTTAGAATAGCTGTGGTAATGAATATCATGTTGTTCAATGGGACTCAACCTTTAAAGTCTTTTTCTTGATGTGTCGAACACCTCTGCGGTTAGGATGGTGTTGACGGTGAACCCACCGCAGGAAGTTTACTTTTACAGCGTGCTGAGACAGTCTGTCTTGAAACTGATCGAAGATCTGGCAACGCGTGCTGAGGGTCATGTTCTTTTGATTTAGCTAGAATAGAAATAAAAACAAAACTTCAGTCATGATTTAAATTAAAGGGACAAATAAAGTTATCTGAAGTGATAAAAATGAGAATTATTTCAGAAATCTAGTTTAAAATGTGTTAAGTTCATAGAAATTTAATCTTAAAGTCCATAATGGTTTTTCAAATTCTGAAAAACATGTATAGCATTTTCTTAAAAAAAAAATAAAAAAAAAAGATTTATGGACTTTAAAAATGTAATGTGGTGTAAACTTAAAGTAAAATATATTAAAAACTTCCCTTGCACCTTGAATACACAACCTAAACATAAACATTCATTTCAAAAAAGTTTTCAAACATTTTTCAAGGTAAAATTAATTTACAAATGTAAAGTATTTTTGAGACAAGAATATCAATAAGTTCTCTGGTTACACCAAATGACCTGAGCAACATGTGCCTTTTCATAGAAATGTCAAAATATGGATATTAAAAGATATGACACATTTTTATTTTATTTTTTTTACTTCACAAACAGTCTTGAGGGTCTAAAGGGGTCATGTTGGTGGACAGAAGTTTTTCAAATATTAATAATATTTTAAAAGAAAATTATTTCACAGCTTTTTTTAAAAAAAAGAAATAACAAATTAGTCTGCACTACTCGTGCCAACATTTTTTAATTTTTTATTTCAGCTTCTACTGAGACTTTTTACTGTCTCCGTTACACCACATGACAATTTTTACTTTAAACCTCAGAAAAAAAAATATCCAAATGACTTTGAACTCAGTAACTGAAAACATATTCATAGAGGTGTATTCAAACAATTGTTTAGTGTAAATTATATTTGAAATGTATTTTTTGAATAATTGAGAGAGAGAGAGAGAGAGAGAGAGAGAGAGAGAGAGAGAGAGAGAGAGAGAATGAGCATTGACCCAAAAAGCCATCTTTTTGACAAGTTTTGATAATGGGACTCCAGAGATTCTTCCTGCACTGGTTTAATTATAATCTAACAAAAGTCCTAAAACTGAACAGTACAGCATTACAATTTTACTCCCCCGAGTCGACATTAACAAATCTTCTTACCCATTTAGGTCTAAATTTCATGTTTCTACCATTTACGGTTGACAAATCAACAGGATTTGTGCTGAAACCCCTAAAGCATGAATAATAATAATATGTGATATAAGACTTAGACACTCACCACCATGTGCTCTACATGGTTGGGGCACATCCATCTTCCAGTGGGCATGGCAGTGAGAGGGGGGTCCAGGCAGTCCATGTGGAACAAGAGTGCACAATAATCACACTGGATCAGAGGAGCTACCCTACAGCTCCTGTGGAGTACGAAGAGAGAGGAACCTGATGCAATGTGCCACAAATCAATGGTTTTAACTTGGTCATTTAGAAAGCCTAACAGTCATAAATAATGTTTTGATTACAACAAACGTGACATGGGGAAGTTATTTGGACTGTAACATGTTGCTGATCAGTGTCAGGAAGAGCAGCTGGACCCTTACTTGCCGCAGGTGAAACAAACTTTCACTGGCAGAGGGACCAGCCCACTGGGATCCAGTTCATGTTGTGGCCTCTTTACATTCTTGCCTATTGCCTCCTCTTTCCTTCTGCGCTTACTGCTGCCTGTAGACACACATAGGTTTTTAATAACACAATAAAGCAACACATCTTATAAAGCTGCTAGTTTCAGTCCTTTAATCTGATTTGGACAAGTGGTGTTCCAAGAGTGCAGATATTTAGTATAACATAAGTTTCAGTGGTATGCCCAAAATTAAAGGCTTATAACTCTACAAAAAAACCTAAAGAGGATCAATTGTTTGGTATAATTTTAAAGAAAACTTTTCAAATTTAATGAAATAGATTATGGTAAATTATGATGGTAAAAGACTCTCAGCCTAAGAAACTGCTGAAAAAAAAAATATCACAAAAAACATTTTTTTCTCATTTTTCTGATTTGACATTATATATCCCAGGGTGTAAATAAGGTAGCTCCAGTTTTGTTCCCAAAAACTTGTGTTCGTCAAGGTGTCATTGTGTTTCAGTTCTGAGTTTTATGCTAATAAAAGTCTTGTTAATTGTTAATCCAGTTCCCGCTTCCTCCTTTCCCGAACCTTGTTACACATGAGTAACAAGATCTCATTCAGTTCCATTCTGTGTCATTCGAGCCATCATTGAGTCTGTGGCTGTGTCTCGTTTGGAAGGATGCATGCTAGGTAGGACGTGTCCTTTGAAGGCTGCAGTCTACCGAGTGTCCTCCTTCAAACAAGCCTCATTTAAATGAGACGGTCTTCGTAGGACAAATGGAAACGGAACGTAACATGGTTGCTATGACAGCACACCACTCATTAACAAGCGCGAGCGCTTTGAGTGAGAAGGGAACAAACATTCCCTTCTAAAGGGACTATGAGGATTTTAGGAGAGTTATAATGATGTAAAGAGAAAAGAAAACAGATTTTTCAGGTGTACTTTTACTCTAATACTTTATTTTAATTATATATTAATATAATTATACATATTATATACTCTGCACCCATCTACTGAGGTACTTCAACTTGGGAATTAACATTACTTGCGTTTGAACATCATATTTACGGGCAAATTGGCGTCATTTGTTTTTAGACATTTCCGTTGAAGCAAAGAATTGTGGGTTGTGAGTGCCCACGAAGGATACACCTCATGCATCCTCCGATTTCCCATGAAAGAAGGTCGCATTCGAAGTGTCCTACTCATTTTTCTGAAACGAGACAGCCTCGATGACGTATGCAGCCGACAAATGCGACCTCCGGAGGACGCAGCCTTCCAAACGAGACACAGCCTGTGTCATGAACTTGGCGCCATCTCCTGGTGGCTATATGTAATTAGATTGAATGATCCTCTCTGCCCATATTTGGATGACTTCCACCTCTGGTTGCAATGATCTGAAACCTAATATGATTGGTTTAGCATTCCATGATGCTGGACAATGCATTACATCATTTCCGATGACGTCATCTGATCCAGGAAAGCGTATTTTTAGCCAGATAGCACATTATGTGCTATGTGCACATTGTGTTTTGTGTGGATTATCTAATGATCAATGCATCCGATTGCATTCGGTTTATTTTTCGTGAAGTTATAAGCAAAAATGTGGCATATAAGCAACACCCATTTACATGAAATGTCAAAGACATATACTTAGCTATAACACTATATTTTTGTCTGTGAGCAAACTGAACAGGCTGGTTGTATTCTACTTTTGAGAGCTTTCCAAAGACATATGATACATTGCTATTTGATCAGTTTGATTTTTTTACCGATTACAATAATATGTACAGTGCAAAATTATTAATAAATGATCAAAACAGACAATTCTGATTTGTCTGCAATTTTCAAAGCACTTGTTCAGTTTTGGTCATAATGCCTACATTCATCGTAAAGTACAGCTTTAAAACGATACCTATTTTGTGTTGGTCAACACTGTAGTTATTCATATTTTGATCATTATTTTATGCTGTGCGGGCCAAAGTGTTAACTGTTTGTATTTTTTTGTTTGTTTGTGTTTGCAGCTTTCTAGACTGGCTGTCAGTCTGAGTGTTTCTCTGCAACACAATGTTGATCCTGCTTTGGCTTCGTTTGAAACAATTTTCATTACCAGAGTGAAAATCAGGGCTTCCACACTTTTTGACCACTTTACTTCCATGATATTTTCATGTTTTTCCAGTCTTTCGGTGAACTGGATAAAGATTTTTTTAAATAATTTTATAGAGAGTACGAAGAGCAATTTCTAGCTAATGAAATATTACAAAGAAGAGCATTAGTTTAAAATAATTATATACCATAAATAAATTATGACTTTTGCATGACTTTTAAGATTTAACTCATTTCCATGACTTTTTTTAGGCCTGGAAAAAGCCATTTTAAAATTCCCTGATATTTCAGGTTTTCTATGACTTTGGAAACCCTGAAAAACAGACAAAAAAAGAAAAAAAAAAAAAGAAAAAAACCTGCCCATATTGTGTCTAAAAGTTACTCCGTACTCACTTCATGATTATAGAACTGTTGTACAAAAGCAATATCACACTCACAATCATGATATTGATATTCAGTGCAGCACTCTTGCTTGTATGAAATTGCTTAAAAACAAAATGCCAATACAGCTGGGTGACTTCCTCAAACATGTAGAATGTGTGAGTGAAGTCTCACCTGGCAGTGAAGTGGTGCATGTAAGCTCAGTGGGTAGCTGGAACTGTGTGGGGTTTCTCTCCATGGCCGCAGCAATCAGCAGCTGGAAAGGTTTCTTCAAACAAGGCATGGCACTTTCCGACTCAGAGCCCTGCACCTCATCTTCCACGTCCATCAGGTCCTCATCCACATCGTTGTGTTCTGACAATGTAGGCGTATCAGTGGATGCATTGGAGGTGGGTGTGCCTGGCCGACTGCTTGTCCGGCGTTCGAGAAGTCTGACCTGTGCCACGGCCAGTCTCAGGCCTCCTGATGCAGCAGAGGGCAGACCGTCCAGACGCAGCGTGCCCAGCTCCAGCTCTGCTGCAGGAGAGGAGGAACGCTTTGATAACTGCCGCTCTAATGCACCGTTCACCTGCTCAGTCTTCTGCTCACGCTTCTAGACAATCAAAACATCACATTATAAATGATTTTCACTTAAACAAATTGATAAATGTATTCTGTTTGTGATTTAATGCCACGCCAGATTTCATGGCTTTTTTCATTGCAAAAACCAGCTTAAAATGTAATACAAGGTATAGTGATTAAATACCTAAATAAAAGGTATTTTTGATTATGTATAAAAAAAAGAAAAAAAAAAGAAATGTCTGGTCTGACCTTGCAAGGATCAGCTGATGAATTAAAACAACAACAATCAAATAAAATATGCTTCAGAGTAAAATTAATGTCCGTATCTGGTAAATTATCAAATGTTTCAGTACTCCAAAAGGCATATATGTACTGTACACATTTAAAGCTTCTTCAAATACATGGCAAAGTAAAGCTACAAGGGCAAATATTATTATTTCACCCACCTTCTTGCGCACACTGCAGCGATGACACATCCAGTCACCAGGAGGCAGCATCTCTCTGCTCAAAGGCGGATTACTGTGAAGATGTAATTATTTTGTATCACAAATCTTGGTGTTTTTAGAAACATAATATGGTATTATCTCTTGTTGCATGTTTTAAAACTTGTTATAATAATGGAAAAACAATTAAAAGCTTTATTTTGGCATGAAAAATACTGCAAATTCTACAGGATTTATTCAATGAGATTTAGAGGGAACCCACACTATTATCACACTTTTAGGTCTTAGCATAAACCACATACTAAATGTACAAAGTTAAACCAGGCTAAATGATTAATATATTACTTTGACAAATATGTAGTCTAAATAGAATTCTCCCTCCCCTAATAATTAAAAAAAAAAAAAAAAAAAAATAAAAAAAAAAAGTTTATTAAAGATGCAAGTATAATTCTGAGTGTCATATAGTCACTGCAGACTAGCTCTACATTACAATGCAAGTGAATGATGACCAGAACTTTGAAGTAGGGCTGAAACGATTAGTCGACGTTATCGACAACGGCGACAATAAAAAAATTGTCTGCAAAATTTTTTGTTGTCGGATAGTCGTTTGATCTCATTTAATATAACATGAGATCACATTAAACTTTTATGATGACCCACAAGAGCAGCACTGCAGTTCACGCCTGATTGAGGAGAGGAAGAAAACACAGCTCACAAAGGCACTCTAAACTTTCCAAACAGCTTCAGGTGATGTAGATCGCAAAGTACGAGGGAATTATAATGCAAAAATACAAAATAAGTATATACAGAAGCACTCTCGTTGTGGAATAAGTGGAGTTGGAGCTGCTGCTCCGCTGATGCAAAACTTGCGTCTTTAAAGGAAACACCCCGGTGTTACATCTTTAATGCAGTTATATTTAATGCGTTATAGCTTTATTAAAGTTCAAATAATAAGGAAGCAGATCATGTAAATAACTACAAACTCCAAAACTGGCATTTCTCTGTGCGGTCAGCACCTCTTCTATGAGTTGCGTGAAGCGTCTCAATCTAAGGGGGAGAGAACGAAACTGCACCCGGCTGAAGCACACTCTGTCACGGGAACACTCATCTCTCGAGTGCGCACTTGCTGCAGCTAGATTATAACGTGATGGCTCGTGACTTACTGAATCATAACATATGTGTCACTGAGCATTTCTTAGCGTGAAGAAAATTGGCAATACGCAGCTTTTTTAATTATATTTTTTTTTGTTATTTTATCCCCTTTTCTCCCAATTTGGAATGCCCAATTCCCACTACTTAGTAAGTCCTCGTGGTGGCGCGGTTACTCACCTCAATCCGGGTGGCGGAGGACAAGTCTCGGTTGCCTCCGCTTCTGAGACAGTCAATCCACGCATCTTATCACGTGGCTCGTTGTGCACGACACTGTGGAGACTCACAGCATGTAGAGGCTCATGCTACTCTCCACGATCCACGCACAATTTACCACGCGCCCCATCGAGAGTGGGAACCCCTAATCGCGACCACGAGGAGGTTACTCTATGTGACTCAACCCTCCCTAGCAACCGGGCCAATTTGGTTGCTTAGGAGCCTGACTGGAGTCACTCAGCAAATACACAGCTTTATTAATAAAAGAGAGTTTGTTTTTTTGTGAGTTAAAGATGGACTGAAGTGAAACAAAAGGTGAGAGAGGGTAGTCTTTGCCCCACTATACACTGCAACAAAATACGTTTTTGATTTGTTTTTGTTATATAAATTTCTAAAACTCCTTTAAAACAATGTACATTTTCTTTAGCAGCTAAACTGCAGAAGAAAAAATTGTTATCTGAGAATGCTGAATATATATATATATATATATATATATATATATATATATATATATATATATATATATTTGTTTTAAATTTAATATCCCCTTTTTCTCCCAATTTGGAATGCCCAATTCCCACTACTTAGTAGGTCCTCGTGGTGGTGCAGTTACTCACCTCAATCCGGGTGGCGGAGGACATGTCTCAGTTGCCTCCACTTCTGAGACAGTCAATCCACGCACGTGAATGTTTACACCCAATCTTATCACGTGGCTCACTGTGCATGACACTGCGGAGACTCACAGCATGTGGAGGCTCATGCTACTCTCCGTGACCCCTAATCATGACCACGAGGAGGTTACCCCATGTGACTCTACCCTCCCTAGCAACCGAGCCAATTTGGTTGCTTAGGAGACCTGGCTGGAGTCACTCAGCACGCCCTGGATTCGAACTCGCGACTCCAGGGCTGGTAGTCAGCATCAATACTCACTGAGCTACCCAGGCCCCCCTATTGAATATAATATTAAAAATACAAATATTTAAAAATATCAAAAAAATCCTTTAAAAAAAGATGCATTCACCTGAGAAGCAGCATATAAGATACTTAGACTTGCTTTTAGAGAATACATCTTGAATATAAGTGTATTTTGTCTTTACTGCACTCGCAGAAGTATAACCAAGTGAAAAAATACACTTATATACAAAATCCACTTATATTTAAGATACATTCTCTTAAAGCAAGTCTAAATATCTTATGTTGCTTCTCAAGTAAATGTATCTTGTTTTAAGGATTTTTAGACAATTTTAAATGGAAAACAAGACAAAAACACTTGATAACAATAGGAATTTTTGCAGTGAATTTATTACTGAATTAAACTTAATAAAAAGTATTTTTTTCCCTTTAATTCAGAGAATGTCATTTAGAGGTATTTTTAAAAGATGATTTTGTCTTCTTTATTGTTAGTAAGCACGTTTAATACAACCTTTTAAGTCGGGGCACAAGCTGAATAGTTGGTTAAGAGCTAATGATTAATCGTTGCAATAATTGTTTTAATAATTGTTAGATTAGACGATTATCAAAATAATTGTTAGTTGCAGCCCTACTTTGAAGTTCAAAAATGCATTTGAAGGCAGCATAAAAGCAATCCATACAACTCCAGTCGTTCAATCCATATCTTCAGAAGTGATATGAAAGGTGTGGGTAAGAAACAGATCAATATTTAAGTCCTT